>NC_079562.1:2500-85000 GCF_015846415.1 Triplophysa dalaica | reverse complement strand
CACATGCACACACACACACTGAACACACATGCACACGCTTAAAACACACACACACACACTGAACACAAATGAACACACTAAATACACATGCACACACACACACTGAACACACATGTACACGCTTAATACACACACACACACTGAACACACATGATCACACTAAATACAAATGCACACACAAACACTGAACACACATCTACACGCTTAATACACATGCACACACACACTGAACCTACTAAATACACACACTGAACACACATGCACACGCTAAATACACATGCACACACACACTGAACCTACTAAATACACACACTGAACACACATGCACACGCTAAATACACATGCACACACACACTGAACCTACTAAATAAACAACTGAAAACACATCTACACGCTAAATACACATGCATACACATACTGAACACACATGCACACACTAAATACATAGGCACATACACACCGAACACACATGCACACACTAAACACATAGGCACACATACACTGAACACACATGCACACACTAAACACATAGGCACACGCACACTGAACACACATGCACACACTAAACACATAGGCACACATACACTGAACAAACATGCACACACTAAACACATAGTCACACACACACACACACACACTGAACACACACGCACACACTAAACACATAGGCACACATACACTGAACACACATGCACACACTAAACACATAGGCACACACACACACACACACTGAACACACATGCACACACTAAACACAGAGGCATACATACACTGAACACACATGCACACACTAAACACATAGGCATACATACACTGAACACACATGCACACACTAAACACATAGTCACACACACACACACTGGACACACATGCACATACTAAACACATAGTCACACACACACACACTGAACACACATGCACACACTTAACACATAGTCACACACACACACGCTGAACACACATGCACACACTAAACACATAGTCACACACATACACTGAACACACACGCACACACTAAACACATAGTCACACACACACACACACACTGAACACACATGCACACACTAAACACATAGTCACACACACACTGTACACACATGCACACACTAAACACATAGTCACACACACACACACACACACATGCACACACTAAACACATAGGCACACACACACTTAACACACATGCACACACTAAACACATAGGCACACATACACTGAACACACATGCACACACTAAACACATAGTCACACACACACACACACACACACACACTGAACACACACGCACACACTAAACACATAGGCACACATACAATGAACACACATGCACACACTAAACACATAGGCACACACACACTGGACACACATGCACACACTAAACACATAGTCACACACACACACACACACACACACACACTGAACACACATGCACACACTAAACACATAGTCACACACACACACACACACTGAACACACACGCACACACTAAACACATAGGCACACATACAATGAACACACATGCACACACTAAACACATAGTCACACACACACACTGAACACACATGCACACACTAAACACATAGGCACACTCACACTTTACACACATGCACACACTAAACACATAGGCACACATACACTGAACACACATGCACACACTAAACACATAGGCACACACACTGAACACACATGCACACACTAAACACATAGGCACACATACACTGAACACACATGCACACACTAAACACATAGTCACACACACACACACACACTGAACACACACGCACACACTAAACACATAGGCACACATACAATGAACACACATGCACACACTAAACACATAGTCACACACACACACTGAACACACATGCACACACTAAACACATAGGCACACTCACACTTTACACACATGCACACACTAAACACATAGGCACACATACACTGAACACACATGCACACACTAAACACATAGGCACACACACTGAACACACATGCACACACTAAACACATAGGCACACATACACTGAACACACATGCACACACTAAACACATAGACACACATACACTGAAGACACATGCACACACTAAACACATAGGCACACATACACTGAACACACAGGCTAAATACACTCGCACACACTCACACTGAACACACATACACAGGCTAAATACACTCTCACACACACACACTGAACACACGTACACAGGCTAAATACACTCACACACTAAATACCCACACGCACACACACACTGTACACACATTCACTCAGGCACACTCACACACTGTGCACTCATCCACAAACACACACTGAAAACTAAAGCACATCATTGTGCTGAAAGATACTGTATGTGTGGACACAGAAATCTGGAGTGTAACAGCAGTGTTTCACTTGTACATCTTCAGGCCCACCTTTGGTTTGTTGTGAATGAATGTGAAGAAATAAGAAAGAGAATGTGAGTGACAGCTTCTGTGATGACTTCCCCTCTGATGTCCTTACAGTTTTTGCTCGTTGCTTGAACACTATAGACCCATGCTTAGACTAAAGTAACACAACTTGAAGCTTTTGTTACCATACCTCAAACACATGTACCCACAACGTAAACAAAAGCGCTGCTTTGCACACTAGTTGCAATTCTGCAACACACTTACTCCTTTATGCAACACACTTGGTCCTCCATACTACACTCTATTTCTTACATAAAACACTTCATTCGTGCCATTTGGAAAATACAAAACACATTGGGTAATTGCCACCACTGATTTCTAGATGCTCTCCATAATATAGTTGTACAGAAAAGATCAGCCCAGGTTTGTGGTGGTATGGGATAATGTCAGTTTCCATCGTGCTGCTCTTGTCCAGGCCTGGTTCACCAACCACAATCAGTTTGAAGTGGTATACTTGCCCCCTTATTTGCCATTTTTAAACCCTATAGAGGAATTCTTTTCGGCTTGGAGATGGCGTGTATATGACCGCCAACCACATGCCTGCATCCCTCTTCTGCAGGCAATGGAACAGGCCTGTGGCGACATTCAGGTGACAGCAATCCATGGATGGTTTCGACATGCAAGGGGATATTTTCCCGGTGCCTAGCGCGAGAAGACATTGCTTGCGATGTCGATGTGATCCTGTGGCCAGACCCCAACAGACGGCAGGATTCATGAGCCCACGTATGCACAATTGCCATGATTTTCTGTGTTTACAGTATAGTGTTTTTTCTATTTCATTTTTTGCTTTATCTGAATTCATTTTATGGCAATGTCCAATATTGAGTAGGTCTATTTCCTTTTTTTGGTTGTTTGAAAATGTGCCTCCTGAAAATATGCCTTCTGAATAAACAGTGAAAATCAAAGACTGCAGTGTTTTATATAAAGTAGACTAGTGTGTTCCCCCTGATCTGAAAGTGTATGCATATGATGCAAGTATGTGTCATTTTGTCATCAGAGTAACATTTTGACAAAGGAATGTAAAGTTTTGATAGTAGAGTTTCAATTTGACACAGATGTGAATGGTATATTTCCCAGTGTTGTGTCATGTTTACTTGTGTGTAGAGATTTTGGTAAAATGAGCGAAGTTTTGCAAAATGTGTTCAAGCAACGGGCAAAAACTGTAACCCTTCACACAATACATCACTCAGAACCGTGTGTTTATTTGTGTAAAAATAGCATGGATTATAGTTTGACCCACTTTCTGTGGATTCTGTGGACAGACATATGACATTTTGATCAGATCTCAGATGAATGCTTCTCAGCTGTTTTTCTTTCAGGACACACATTTCAGTTGTCAGTGCCATTGTTGTACAGTATAATGTCATACAGTTTTTTTAATCGCTAGGACACGTTTCTTAATACTCAAGTGTTCACACAGTGATCAGAACTGAGTCTAAGGGAGCTCAAGTGGGAATCAGTTTTCATTTCTTTGGCACAAAATGTATTCAATGACGACATCTTTCAATTAACATGAAGTCTTTTCTCACTAAGGCACAAACACTGCGTACCTAAAGTTAAACCACAACACAAAAATGAACTGGACAAAAAAAGACTCCTTACTTAGTATTTTTGCCTTGTTTTCCAGTACAAATGGCAAAACATTCTTGAATCAAGTTGCAATTTCTCGATGTGTATAACGACCTGTCTTGTTTTTAGATTAAAAAATATATATATTTCTGCTTAAACAAATCAGCCAATTGGGTAAGAAAAAGAATCTTGAAGTAAGTTTGACCTTTTTCTTTCCCAGTTAGCAGATTTTTTAGCTTGATTTAAGCACAAATTCACTGAATTTCATATTTTTTGCCTATAAACAAGACTTTGCTCATCAAGAAAATGCATCTTGATTGAGGAATATTTAGTCATTTGTACTGGGAAACAAGACAAAAATACTAAGTAAGAAAGTTATTTTTTCCAGTGTGCATTTCTACAGTAAGACCATATTGAAATGTATTCTAATTAAAAAAAATCTAATACTATCAAAGCAGTTAGTCTAGTGTTAGTCTTTCAATTTCATTACCATCTATACAAAAGGTGAAAGCGTAGGAATCATTAAGTTCAGTAATATAAACATGGATGGACTGTAATGTACACAGCAGTAAACTATCAAGAGTCACAGACAGTGTCATTCTCGTTTGTCAAGAAATACACTGTATAATGTTACCTGTTGTTAGTGTTTTAAGGTCTGTACTGTATAAGTGTGTTTGTCGGGTGAAAATCGTATCTAGTGTTATGGGAGAATTTGAGACACAAATGAAATGTTTTGGTAACTTTGTCAAGTTGAAACTTCTTTGTTTAGTGTTTTGAAAAAATGATGTTAGAACGAAATGAATGAGACTAAACAAGAAGCAAAATGACAGTAAAACGGTTTCCCAGAAGACAGAATAATAATAAAAGACATGCATCTTCCAGTTCATACACCTGTTAGGGGCTGGTTGTGCCTGTTTATTACACGGCTCATTTGAATGCTTGATTCTGATTGGCCCGTGGAGACATTCCAAGAGTTGTTTTTTCATATAACAAGCGTTCAAAACTTATAACACCCTGTAACACTTATGCTGCAAATCATTTTCAGAGGGGCAGTTTAATATTACACAAACAGGTATTATAAATATGTCTTTTAATAACATATGGGACATTATATTTACAAATAATTCAACCAATTTGCCTGTTCGTGACATTGAATGATCTGTGATGCTTATGTGGCATGTTTGTTTTGCAGGAATTCCACCTTCTGTATGAAAGTTTCGATGGTCCTCACTGTGGCTGAGAACGACACGCGTCTCTGTTACAACTCCAAAATGAGATATTTTGAAAAGGCCGAGCTGAGTAAAGGTAAAGACATCCTCTGTCCCGACATAGATGACTACACGCAGCCTGGAAAAGAGCCTGAGTTGACCTGGTACAAGGTAACTCACGACTCATACACATTATCTGTCACATGCACACTAGTGAAAACTCTAATAGTGACAATATTTCTGTTATGGAGAGAGACATGGAGAAACTCATTCTTCTGTTGCTGTGGAACAGTTCATACTATAGTCTTGATCTGCTAACCCACAGTACGGACATCAATATGAAGTCCTAAATGTTTTGGCAGACAAATGATGATCTTCAAGCCGTTGTCAAATATTGTCTGTTGACATCATTGAGGTCAGGTTATGAGTTTAAGGTCAGCTCTGTTTGTGCGTGTAGGAGTGCCGGCCGAAACACTGGAGGCCGACTGTGGTCAGGAAGGCCGAGGTTCTGTCGATTAAAGACGTGAGGGAAGATGACATGGGGAATTACACCTGTGAATTACAGTTTGGGAGTTTCATGGTGAGGAGGACCACCGAACTGTCCGTGACCGGTAAGATTACTTCTTCTCAACATCCCGGTTGAAAAACCAGCATTTGCTGGTCTGATAGGTTTTGAAGCATGGTAGCTGGTTAGTGCTGGTTTAAGCTGGTCCTGTGGTAGTTTTTTCAACAGGGAGACAAGCTGTTCCTGTCGTCTTGAATTTCACTGTAACTATTGAGCTGTTCTTCAGAAATCCACACACAACATTAAAAGTGATAACGTGCTCATGTTTCATTTATGTTTGTAGATCTTCTCCTGCTCACTGTCAGCGAACCATTTACATTTAGCTATTTAGCAGATGCTTTTATCCAAAGCGACTTGCAGATAAGGTAAACATTGGAAGCAATTGGAACAAGATAAGGACAACAAAAAGCATAAGCACCGTAAAACTGGTCTCGTATAGCCTAGCACAGAATAGCGAGATAAGGTTTTTCTTGTTCTTTTTTTAAAAGGATAGAAAGAGTTGCAACTAATAAACACAGATGTAATATTTACGCCTTCATGTGTAAAATACACGTGACGTAGCTCGTTGAAGCTTCAGTGTAAGGGACTTCAGTCTTCTGGATGTTTTTCACCGGTAAAACTTCATTGTTAAAGGGGGTGTAAAACACAGGGTTTCTGCCATTCTCATACTAATCTTGAGTAACTATAGAGTAGTATTGTATGCGTCATATCTACGAAGAGTGTTTAGTTTGATCACATTAATAAAAGATAGATACAGCTGTACGATTGCTCCTGAAATCATACGACACATCCGGGGGGAGGGGTAAACTGAACTAAACATCTGTACTGTAGCTTTTCCCAAAAAAGACTTTTCGACTTTTGATTTTGAGAGATTCAGTTTATGTAAAATTACATGTTTAGGTTTGAAATTGGCCACACATTTACATCTTTTCATATCCAGCATTATTATAAATTAGGGTTAGAAGAATTATTCATATTTATTAGTTAGATTAGATTATTTTCCATCATTGCTGTTATAATGAGAAAAGTATTATTCCCAAAGGAACAGTTTTGGAAATGTTCTTCTATGGCTTGCTTCATATGTTATCCAGTGTGTGTACTGGCCTGTTTATGTGAATTCTGTAGCTCATATCTAACACAAACACACAATTTAACACACGCGCACACACAATTGTACAGTGTCTGTTTGTTGTGTACTGTATCTCCTCTCTCAGCCTCATTCGTGCCCTCAGACAGAGTTAATCTGAATCTGTTATGTTGGTTTGCAGTGATGAGAGTGATCTCTAGCAGGCAGCTTTTTATTAAATAAATAAATGAAGAGCGTAGAGAGCGTGTGAGGGAATTTGGTTATATTTAGAAGTCATTAGTGCCAAATGAAGGGCCGTTTTAAAAAGCTTCTTCATTACTTACACACCATCGTCCATCTTGATTCTCAGAAGCATTTTCAGGTCAGACTCGCTCAGAGATTTACACAATAGAAAGGACTAGTGCTTATCTAGTAGTGTTGTCAAAAATATCGATATTTCGATAAATATCGATACTGAAATATCTGAACGATACCAATACTAATTTCCCGAAGTATCGATACACCGATCCTAGCCGAGCTGTCACTTTCACTTATCTCCAAAGGCGCGTTAACAAACACCACACGTGACCGCAGTGCCTGTCATGTGTCTCGTCTCATTCGCTCTGGTTAAATAGCAAAAGTGAAGTGAATATAAATATGGCGTGTGCGGCGCCTCCGCAACCGGCTTTGGTTGAAAGAACACAGCAGGATTGCTATTTGGAAATATTTTGGATATGTAGCAAATGAACATGGAAAGGCGAAGGACACAAACAAGCCAATATGCATGAGTTGCTACAGAGCAGTGCTAACAAAAAGCGCTAACACCGCTAATATAGTAATATGAGTGTGGTCTCGTTTTTTCACCGTAGTTCGTATAAAGTTAATCTAATCCGACTGAGGAATCTTTAACTGTGAATCTTTAAATACTTTAACTGTGGTCAAATGTAAATTAACTTGTGCTTAATTAACTTCAATTCTGTAATTTGTCTTCATGTCGATCCAGTGAGCATTGTTTTCGCGTGTGATGCACGCACGTTTGCGTGTGTTGATCGGTGATATGTGAACCCGGCATTAAAATATGTTCATCAAATAATGTTATGTATTAACCAACATTTATGAACGACGAGCAATGCATTTGCTAAAGTATATTTTAATCTTTGATGACAGTATGTAATAAAATACAACGGATCATTTTTGCTCTGGTCCAATGAAAAAAAAAATGAACAGAAAGAACTTTGGATTTGAATTAGTACATGTATTAGTAAATGTTAGTTTAAATTAACTTTTAACTAAGAGTAATATATGTTTTTGAAGTATTGTTAATTGTTTATACATGTAACAAATATCTATTACCATTAACTTAAGTTCTCAGATTGGTTACATAGTTCAGTTCATTTTAAAAGTGTGGTCAAAAAAAATTTGTTTGGCATTCTCTTGTAGCACCAGAAAGAAGATGAGACTCGACCTGCAACAGTACATAATGCTTTACAATACACATTATGAAGAATTATAATGCATTTTACCCTTTAATAACTCTTTATAATACATTATATATGTTATATTTATCTTTAAATAATAATAAAAAAAATTACCACCTTAATGTTGTGGCAGTTTTTTTCTCTGTGGTATCGAAAATGGTATCGAGTATCGATATTTTTCAAGGTATCGTATCGAAGTTAGAAATTCCAGTATCGTGACAACACTATTATCTAGTCACACACGCTCCAGACATGAAGACTTGAATGTATGTGCTTGCAGATTTAATCCCAGAATGCATTGTGATTT
Organism: Triplophysa dalaica; assembly: GCF_015846415.1. Taxonomy (NCBI): domain Eukaryota; kingdom Metazoa; phylum Chordata; class Actinopteri; order Cypriniformes; family Nemacheilidae; genus Triplophysa; species Triplophysa dalaica. Next base: position 76,364 of record NC_079562.1, on the reverse strand, counting down.
CTTCAGTTGGGGAAAATGTGGCAGGTTCCATTTCAGTTAGAAGACTTGATGTGCCTATGAAGACAGAAGTGAGAGTTTTCATGCAGATTTTACCTTAAAGCACGGCTAGTCAACTGGTGGCCCGCCTTGACATATCAAATAAGTGGAGAGACTTTAAGAAATGAAATCCACACAATAATCGTTTTGGACAATAATCCGTTATAGTCGACAATCCACAACCACAGGCGGTCATTTAATGCACGTGATAGGTGGCGTTCCAAAACCCGTCTTGCACCCTTGAAATAACTGGAGGAAGGGTACATCATGTGAACGGTTGTCTCAGATCAGGGAAAACTGTGTTGTTTTTAATACTGCATTCATTATGTATGATTTAAATGGCTAAGTTGAGAAAAAACAGCTGTTCATCTCCCTCCAGAACTCGCACTATAAAGGATCTACCCAAAGATGCAATAATAGCGTTCATTTTTTTTGCAAAGATCAATTGATTGGCTTTATAAAACGGCAGTTTAACGTCACAAGGGCAGAGATTACTTGTGTGTTGAATGTATTAGCGTTTTTGACTTTTCATTCATTCAACCAAATATATTCATAAATATCTTCTTAAAAAAAACAATGCCACCCACATCTTTGAAGTACTGGGGATGAGTAAACTAATAACAATTTTAAATATTCAAGGAATATAAAATTAAATTAAAAAGACAATATCCCTTTTAATTAAATATCCTGAAAAGGCAGAAATACTGAATGCAATATCTGTTTGCATGTTTCAATATATGACCTATAAGTAACAGCAACAAAAACATTATAAAAGGAACAAAATGCAATAAATTATAGAAATAGAAAAGAAGAAACGAGGATATGGTAAAAAACTGGCCCGCATCCTATTTATACTTTTGGAATCTGGCCCTCGAATAAATGTAGTTTGAGAAAATTCTGTCAATCAATTCACTTTTATTTAAATTGTGCTTTTTACAATGTGCATTGTTCAAAAGCAGCTTTACAGGAGAAAAACAGAAAACCCAGTGCATGGTACCACTGGATGCGTGGACGCACGGCACGCATTTTGAGTGCGCACACACTCACTGAGCGACAGGAGACAATTCATAAGAGAGCAGCGTATAATTGAAAGAGCGCGTCCAGTTCTGTGCATGAGCAAAGGAAATCGGCGTGCGAGCGTAGAGATTGGCGCGCTCGTATTACAAGAATGCGCTCTTGCCTTGTAATAATGCGCTCGCGACATTTGTCATTAAAATAACCCCATATGGATACCCATCTTCTGCAGCGTAGTGGAAATCTCTTTATGTGTCTTGACAGTTTCAAATAAATCTTTAAATAAATCAGCATATGATTCCAGTGCGGCCATGGTGTCGATAGGAAATCACTAAAAAAAATACTGAGTCAATCACTGCAAGATTGAGCTTTTTCAGGCTTCTTTTAACTTTTTGCAATTTCGGCAAACTTCCAAGTGCAACACACACACACACACACGAAGATAACTTCCGGTTCACGCAATTCGAACAAATTAAATATCAAAAATCAAAATCGGTCGTGCCCCCTTTATTTCATTTCCTATTTTTGATCTGAGCATTAAATCAAAAGTACGAAAAATGACCCGTTATTTGTTATTTGTTTTTTGGTATTACATTTATAAACAAATAACGAAATAACCAACCATTTTTCAGATTTTGGGATCTCAATTCACTTCAAGTTTATTTATATAGCGCTTTTCACAATGTGCATTGTTCCAAAGCAGCTTTACGGGGGCAAACAGGAAAAACAGAAAAGTTAAAACACAACACAGTGCATGTGAATCATTCATTCAGTTTTGGGTGAACTAACCGTTAAAGTGAGACACAACACTTAAGTGTGATGTTTTATACAGTAGGACCTTTCTCAGTTCTTTTCTGGTCCTTTTCAAGGTTCTTTATTGGCATGATTGTGTGTACTACTAACAATGTTGCCAAAGCATTTTACATACAATAAGTACTCACAATAACAACAAACATCTCTCTCTCTCTCTCTCTCTCTCTGTCTGTGTGTGTGCGCATGTGCGGAGCGTCTGAGAGGAACGCGTGAGCGTTTGAGCGAGTGGCGGCTTGTTTGAGTGAGTTTTTCTCTCTTTCTTTTTCTATTATTTTGAAAATTTAGCGTAGAGTAGTTTTTTTTTTCCACTCGTAGTTAGTTGGGGTTCGCGAAAATGCCGGTAGACTCTGATGGGTTCGCGACTTTAACAGCCCGGCATGGTTTTAAATGTTTATCGGATGAAAAAATCACTGTCGAGGACTGTTTGGCTGCTATTAGTAGCGAAATAGGTGCTCGGAACATTCTGTCTGCATCTAGAATGAACAAAGCTGTCGTTGTGTTTGTGAAAGAAGAGTCCATGGTTAACCATTTAGTGGAAGTTGGCTTATCTGTTGGGGATATTTTTTTGCCTGTTTTGCCGCTGTCAAGCCCTTCAAAGAGGGTAACTCTTTCCAATGTGCCCCCGTTTATTTCAAATGATTCCCTCGAGCGATTGCTTAGCCGTTATGGTAAAATTATGATGCCGATCAAAATGATCCCTCTTGGTGTTAAAAATCCAGATTTAAAACATATTATGTCCTTTAGACGCCAAACTTCTATGATTTTGAATGCTGACATGCAATATTTAGATTTATCTGCAAAATTGACGATGGAAGGTAAAGATTACACAATTTTTATCAGTACTGAATCAATGAAATGCTTCTCTTGTGGGGTCTTTGGACATACAAAATTGAATTGCAATAAAAATAAGCCGACTAAACAAAATAATACTGAGACCGAGCCTAAAACACCTTCGGAGCAGGTAGCACCGGCCACTGAAAATGATAACCAAGAGGGCAGTGATAAAACTGATGACAATCTGAAAGAAGATGCATTGATCAGTAATACTGAGAATGCGGAAGAGTGTTCACTGAACACTAATGAATGCGCTAATGTTAGCGGTGTGTCTGAGACCACTGCTGCTGGAAACAGCGAAGAGCGCACCACGGAGCCCGACAGGATAGTAAGAGTCGGAGAGTCTCGGGACTCGAATGCATCGGTTGGCCTGGAACAGGTTGATGTGGATCAGCTATTTGAGGGAGGTGAGGCTCAGTCTGTAGATATGAATTCGGACAGTGAGGAATATGATGTTGGCGATTATTTCACTGATGTCAGTTCCCAAGAAAGTACTGCAGGAAAAAAAAGGTGCTCTGAAATGAAACCACCTTATTATACAGTAAAACAGATCAATGATTTTCTCGATGATACTTTTAATCAGCGAAGACCAAATCTTGAGAAGTATTTCCCTGATTTACAACTGTTTGTTGATTCTTCCACTAGGGCTTTAAAAAAAGCTTCTATGGATGAGCTTGCTCAGCCTGAAAGATATAGATTAAGGAAACATGTCAGTGTTATTAGAAAAGGATTAAGACACACGTCATAAGAAATATTAATAAAGTCATGTATACTAAAGTGATGTACTATTTTTTTTGCATTCTTTTACCTTTTGTCATGGCAACCTTAAACATTGGGACCTTTAATGTTAATGGATGTAGATGCACAAGGAAAAGAGTTGCTTTATTTGATTATCTGAGGCTAAAAAAGGCAGATGTAATTTTTTTGCAAGAAACACATACAGATCAGCAAAATCAAGCACAGTGGTATGGAGATTGGAAAGGCATTATTGAATTAAGTCATGGTACAAATCTTAGTGCAGGTGTTGCCATTCTTTTTTCTCCAGGTGCTAGTATGCAACCAGATGTGGTTGAAGTAATACCTGGTAGGATTTTGAGAGCTGATATTGTTTTTGGCAATACACATTTTTCTTTTGTTAATGTGTACGCACCAAATGTTGGAAAAGAACGCATCTCATTTTTTAAAACACTTTCTGATGCTTTATTACAGTGTCCTCAGGGAAATGTTGTCGTACTAGGCGGAGATTTTAATTGCACTGTTAACTCTTATTTGGATAGAAATCATGATGAACCCCACCCTTCTTCTGCTGGGACTTTAAAGAAATTAATTAATGAACAAAGTTTAGTTGATGTGTGGAGGGAAGAATTCCCTGGAGTCAAACAATATACATGGTTAAAAGCTAATGCCAATAATCTGTCAGGAGCTAGACTTGATCGCTTTTATGTCGAAAAGGCTAGTAGGGGTAGGTTTTTTAAGAGTTCGATTTCACCATCTTTTCTGTCAGATCATCACTATGTGTCTATTGTAGTCTCTATTTCTCTTTCTAAATCCTATAAATCACATTGGCGGTTTAATAATAGATTATTGCAGGACTGTAATTTCATTCACTCCTTTAATCTTTTCTGGAAAGCTTGGAGAGAGGAGAGATGTAATTTTCAGTTACTGAGTCAATGGTGGGATGTTGGTAAAACACAAATCAAGTCGTTTTGCCAGCAGTACACTGCACATAGTGCAGGAATGCTCAAAGCAAGGATGAAATCCCTTGCACAAGATATCCTTGGACAAAGCAGTGACTGTACCAGCAATAACTCAACTTTGATTGACTCAATAGCAAATGATAAACTCCTGTTAAAGAATTTATTAGAGGAACGTGGAAGAACAGCCCTTCTAAGGACTAGATTTGCACAGCTCAATGAGATGGATGCTCCTACATCATTCTTCTTTGGTCTTGAAAAAAAGCCAAGAGAACAAAAGAATTTTCATCAGTTGAAAATACCAGGAGGCAGTGTGATAACAGATCAACAGGAAATCCTATCTTACGCACTCTCCTTTTACGAGGATTTATACAGTTCGGAATTGTGTGATGACACCACAACTGACGAACTTCTATGTGACCTATCCAAATTAAAGGAAGAAGAGCAAAATGAGTTGGATGAGCCTTTGACTTTTGGAGAGATTTCACAAGCTGTTCAAGAAATGTGTTCTGGGAAGTCACCTGGATTGGATGGGCTTTCCGCAGAATTTTTCAAATCATTTTGGAATCTACTGGGGCAAGACTTATATGAAGTTTTTCTGGAATGTATTAATCAAGGGGCCCTTCCTCTGAGTTGTCGAAGAGCAATTTTAACATTGATTCCAAAGAAGGGGGACCTTGGGTCTCTGAAGAACTGGCGTCCAGTATCACTGATATGTGTTGATTTTAAGATTTTATCTAAGTCCTTAACCAACAGGCTTAAGAAACATATGGCATCTGTCATTCATAAGGACCAAACATTTTGTGTTCCCAAAAGGACAATATTTGATAACCTGTTCTTGATGAGGGATATGATTACAGTGGCAAAACTGCACAATTTGGATATTGGTTTTTTTTCATTAGATCAGGAAAAAGCGTTCGACAGGGTTGATCACCAATATTTATTTAAAACTCTGGAAGCCTTTGGTTTCGGTCCATATTTTGTATCCCTCATTAAATTATTATACAACGACATTTATAGTATGCTGAAGATAAATGGGTCGTTAACTAGGCCCTTCTCTGTAACCAGGGGTATAAGGCAGGGATGTCCTCTTTCTGGCCTTCTTTATGCAATTTCGATTGAACCTTTACTGGTCTCACTTAGGAGGGAGCTAAGTGGTCTTAATATCCCAGGGGGGCCCAGTGAAGTATCAGTCAAACTTACAGCGTATGCTGATGATGTAACTATAGTTATAAAAGACACTGAAGATGTTACAAAATGTATTTCTTCCTTAAACAAATATCAACAAGCATCATCTGCACGTGTTAATTGGGAGAAATGTGGGTCTTTTCTGTTGGGTGACTGGCTAGATACTGGACCTCCTAGGCTGCCGAAGCAATGCAAATGGGCCAGAGATGGTTTTAAAATCCTTGGCTTATTTTTTGGGACAAAAAATTATACCGAAAAGAACTGGGAAGGGTTAGGAGACAAGGTAATTCTTAGAATTCAGAAGTGGAGATGGATTCTACCACATCTCTCCTTTAGAGGGAGATGTTTGGTTATCAATAATCTAGCAGCTTCAATGTTATGGCACAAATTCACCGTACTAGATCCCCCCAAGGAATTAGTTTCTAGTGTTCAAAAAGCATTTGTACAATTTTTTTGGGATGGCTGTCATTGGCTCCCTCCAGGTGTTCTTTATCTTCCTGTAGCAGAAGGGGGGCAGGGGATAATACATTTGGAATCAAAGTCTCTGTCTCTCTCTCTCTGTCTCTCTCTCTGTCTCTCTCTCTCTCTCTGTCTCTCTCTCTTTCTCTCTGTCTCTCTCTCTTTCTCTCTGTCTCTCTCTCTCTCTCTCTCTCTCTCTCTCTCTCTCTCTCTGTGTCTCTCTCTCTCTCTCTCTCTCTCTCTCTGTCTCTGGAGTGTTTGGGTGCGTGTGAGAGCGTTCACGAGTAGAGGGTGAAAGTGGGGTTTCTGCTGTAGCTAATTTTTCTTTATTTATTTCTTACGACCTATGAGGGTTGTTTAAGATTGAGAACTAAGAAGAAAAGGTTTTAATTATTTATTTGGCGCCTCGGCGCAGGGAGGATTGTTGACGGAGTTGTGATGGCATCTCGGCCTGAGGGCGGAGAAGCGCCGCCATCGCTCCGTCATGGTGTCAGGTGCGAGGTTGAATCGAGCGTGGCGGTGGAGGAAGTTTTACTATCAATTGGAGAACAAGTTGGATACAAGAACATCTCGTCAGCTTCAAGAATGAACAGAGCTGTTGTGGTTTTCCTAAAGGAGGAAAATTTGGTTAACCGTCTTGTAAGCAGCGGAATTTCGGTAAGTGGACTGTTTGTTGTTGTTTCTCCGTTAGTTAATCCGACTCGAAAGGTAATTATTTCGAACATTCCTCCATTTATCCCTGATGATGAAATAGAGCGTGCACTTTTATCGTACGGCAAGTCATGTCATTTAGGAGACAGGCAGTAATGTTTCTGAAAGAACCTGAATTAGACGTGTCTTTTAGAGTTGCACATGAAGGGAAGACATATATGGTATATGCCAGTACAGGGAGTTTAAAGTGTTTTGAATGTGGAGATGTAGGACATAAAAGGTCTAAATGTCCACATAAGGCTGGCAGTAACGCTAGTGGTGTTGATAATATCACACTGAATGTGGATTCAGAGGCCAGTGAATCTAATCGAATGCAAATGTCTCCTAAAATAATCCCTGCTGTTGTTTCAGAGGCAAGAAATTAATCTAATGGGGAGCAATTGGTTCGAAATGAAACAAAAGAAAGTGATGGAAGTGTTGTGGCACCCTGTAGTGGTGTAGAACAAGAAAAAATGATTTTTGACAGGACTGCAGAGGAACTTAAGGAAGCTCTTGGATCAGTATATAAGGAAAGTGAGGAGGTTCAGATGAACGAAGTGGTTAATATGGAGGCGAACGAGTTGCTGGTTTGTCCTGAGATGGTTGGAGAGGAGGAACTAAGGGATGAGGATACTCTTTCGGATATTTCTGAGATCGGTTCTCAGAATATGGAGGAGACGTACTCTTTGGATGAGATTAATGGTTTTTTAGACACGACATTTGGTAAAGTGGTAGAGGTGAGAGATTTTTTCCCAGATGTCGAAAAATTTGTTTTTTCAGTGAAAGCACTTCAGCGTACAGCAAGTTATGATGCACTGAGTAAACAAAAGAGGTTTAGATTAAAGAAATTAATTACAAAATTGAGGAAAAATAAAGGGGCGTCTCTTTTTTTTTAAAAGTAATGGCAAAAATGCACTGGGTGACTCTTTTGATGTGCTGTACTTCTCTCTTTCTGTCTCTGTCCACTTTATTTTCTAACCTATCAATGGAAAACTTAAGAGTGGGCTCTTTAAATATAAATGGAGGAAGAGATAGGGATAAATTAGCAGTGATATCTGAGTTTTTAAATTTAAATCGTCTCGATATTATGTTTTTGCAAGAGACTCATAGCAATGAGGAAAATGAAATTGAGTGGAATAGATGGTGGGAAGGGAAATTGGCAGTAAGTCATGGGACAAATAATAGTGCGGGAGTAGCTATACTTTAAAAAAAAGGGTTGAATATAAACATTTTACATACTGAAGAAATTGAAAAAGGAAGAGTATTATTACTAAAAATAAAGTATGGAGAAAATGTTTTTGTTCTAGTGAATGTGTATGCCCCAAATAATGGAATGGAAAGAGTAAGAGTATTTGATCAATTAGATAAAGCACTTCAAAATTTGATGATGACACTTGGTTAATGTTAGGAGGGGACTGGAACTGTACTATTAATTTTGTAATTGATAGGAATGGTGAAGAGCCACATAGTCACTCTAGTGAACTATTATCTTATATAATGGGAAAGCATGATTTAATTGATGTATGGAGGAGGAGGAATATTGGAGTGAGACGGTATACATGGATTAAAGTTGTAGAAAATACGGTTAGTGGGGCTAGACTGGACAGGTTCTATTTAAGTAAGATGGTAGAAAATAGGGTAATGAGTGCATCAGTGTTGCCGAATGGGTTTTCTGATCATCATTTAATTATGTTTGATTTCAATATAAAGAAAACTTCAAAACCAAGGTATTATTGGCATTTCAATGAAAAAATGCTAAAAGAATCATTCTTTTGTGATAGTTTTAAGTTGTTTTGGGAGAAATGGAAAGAAAGAAAATGTGAGTTTGAAAACCTTAGTCAATGGTGGGATGTGGGTAAGGTGCAAATTAAAGAGTTTTGTCAAAATGTTTCCTATTGTAATTTTATGAATATGAAAAAAACTATACAAAGTTTGCAAAAGGAAATTGAGTGTCTGGAAGAGGACTTGACAAAAAATGAAAGAGCACAGGACAATGGCACATTTTTAAAAAAGAAAAAGAAGGAACTTGGACTTTTGCTACAAGAACAAGTGAAAGGGGCACTTATAAGATCAAGGATTTGTTCCATCAAAGACATGGATGCCCCAACTTCATATTTTTTTAATCTGGAAAAAAAGACTGTTCAGTATAAACAGATGCATCATCTTCGTTGCCAAAATGGAAATATAATAACAAATCCAGCTGAAATGAGGAAGTTGGCGATGGACTTTTATTCTGTGTTGTATAGTGCTGAGGAATGTGATCCAGACAGTGCAAAAGATTTACTGAAGGATTTACCACAGTTGGGGAAAGGAAAAAGTAAAGCCTTGGATGCCATAATTACATATGGAGAGTTAACGGAAGCAGTGCAGCAGTTGTCTATGGGCGTTCTCCAGGAATAGATGGGTTAACAGCTGAGTTTTATAAACATTTCTGGGGAATACTAGGAGAAGATTTTTATGAGGTTGTAGTAGAATGTTTGGAAAATAAAGTACTTCCTGTTAGTTGTAGGAGGGCAGTAATTTCGCTGTTACCAAAAAAAGGAGATTTAGGATTTTTAAAGAATTGGAGGCCAGTATCCTTGTTATGTCTAGACTATAAAATAGTTTCAAAATCTATTGCAAATAGGCTTAAAAATGTTTTAAACTTGTTGATACATAAAGATCAGACATATTGTGTACCGAACCGATCAATAATGGACAATTAGTTTTTTCTAAGAGATGTGATTGATTGTGGTTTTATTAATAATTCTAATTTGGGTGTCTTGTCATTAGACCAGGAAAAAGCATTTGATAGGGTAGACCATGACTATCTTTTTAATGTGTTAAAGGGTTTTGGAATCGGCGATCAATTTATTTCTTATGTTAAATTGTTATACTTTGATGTATCAATGTTAATCAAGGTTGGTGGGGGAATAAGTGCACCAGTAGCGGTCACTCGAGGAATTCGCCAGGGTTGTCCCCTTTCTGGGCAATTATATAGTCTCGTAATCGAGCCCCTGCTATGTAAATTAAGGAGAGGTTTGGGTGGTTTTTCAATTAGAGGTGTAAAAGAAACTTTCAAGGTGTGTATGTCCGCTTATGCCGATGATGTAACTGTGTGTATTTCAGGACAAAATGATGTAATAGCTTTGGAAACAAGTATTAGGCAATACGAGATGGCTGGGAGAAAAGTGAGGGGTTTATCATTGGCCAGTGGAGCGACACTGGACCCCCGAAACTTCCAGGAGGACTAATTTGGGGGAGGGAGGGCATAAAAGTGTTAGGTGTTTTTTTAGGAAAGGAAAGTTTTAAGATGAAGAATTGGGAGGGAATGCTGGAGAAGGTAGTGACTCGATTGTCTAAATGGAAATGGCTATTACCACATTTATCCTACAGAGGAAGGGTTCTGGTGGCAAACAATCTGGCAGCGTCTACGCTTTGGCACAAAGTTACTGTCCTGGAACCACCAAGTGAACTCATTTGTAACATACAGAGAAAAATCGTTGATTTTTTCTGGAGTGGTGAACACTGGACTCGGGCTGCAGTGCTCTACTTACCGGTACATGAAGGTGGTCAAGGACTGGTGGACGTAAAGAGTCGAATTGTCGCTTTCAGGCTGCAAGCTGTGCAGAAATTTCTCTATCAAGAAGATTTAGCGTGGACACCGACGGCATGTGCATTCCTGCAGAAGGTTGAGAGTTTTGGACTTGACAAACACTTGTTTTTATTAAAAATGGATGGGGTGAGAATGGACAATCTCTCTTCTTTCTACAAATCAATGTTGCAGGCTTGGACTAAGGTCTTAAAGGTGGAGAGAAACTTGAATGAGCTTGAGGACTGGATTAATGAAGAACCACTCTTTCATAATCCGTTGATTCAGACCCGTTTTTTATCATCAGTAAGCATTCGGAGAACTCTTGTAAAGAATGGAGTCACCAAACTGGGACATTTACTGGACAATGGCAGATGGAGTTCAGTGGACACTTTTAAAGAACTGTCTGGTTTGTGCTCAATAAGAATTGCTTCAAAATTGAGAGATGAGATTTTCGCTGCTTTGCCGAGCAGTTACAGAAACCTCGTTGCTGGGGGGAATGTACAACAGCGGAAAGGAGGTTTTCCAAAGTTGAAAATCAGTCCTGCTGTCAGTGAAGAACAAGAAGAGCTTGAAGGATCTATACTGACTTTTAAAACGCCACAGCTGGGAGAGTTTGAAGATGCAACAAAAGAAGCATTGCTGTATGTTACAGTGAAAGTTGTTCATATGGACTTACTCAGCCGGCAGAGTTCTCAAAGTGGACAGAGACAATGGAGCCAGACTTCCTAGTTGGGGATAGGTGGAGAGTCCTGTATAAGCCTCCCATCGAGAAGCGGACAGCCGATCTGCAGTGGAGGCTTATCCACAGGGCGATAGCTACGAACAGGCATGTAGCACGCCTAAATCCAGCAATGGGGAGGGATTGTAGTTTTTGTAATGTTGAAGAAACCATAGAACATCTGTTTTTAAGATGTTTGAGGCTTGGAGGTCTTTTCGAGTTGCTTGATGGTTGGTTTCAGGGCTTTAATGAGGAGTTTTCCCAAAAAGTTTTTATTGGGGGACTCAAATACAAAGTGCTTGATAGAGGAAAACTGTGTTTATTAAATTATTTAATTGGTACAGCGAAGCTTGCAATGTGGAAAACCAGGAAAAATAAGGAGCTTGAAAGTGGCTCAACAGATGTAGAAATGATGTTTAAGTATATGGTAAAAGGAAGGATAAAAATTGAATTTTCATATTATAAGCTGATCAATAATGCTGAAAGTTTTTTACAAATTTGGGGCATAAATGAGGTTTTATGTGTTATTGATGATGCAGATCTATTTTTTACGTTTTAATTTTTTTATTGAATTTCTTTTTTTTGAGATAAAATGATACAGGTAATACTACTGTTGTAATCCTGGATTTAATGTAACAATAAAGATCTGTTCAACCTCTCTCTCTGTCTCTCTCTCTCTCTCTCTCTCTCTCTCTCTCTCTCTCTCTCTCTCTATCTCTGTCTCTCTCTCTCTCTGTCTCTCTCTCTGTCTCTGTCTCTCTCTCTCTCTCTCTCTCTCTCTCTCTGTCTCTCTCTCTCTCTCTCTGTCTCTCTCTCTCTCTCTCTCTCTCTCTCTCTCTCTCTCTCTCTGTCTCTCTCTCTCTGTCTCTCACTCTCTCTCTCTCTCTCTGTCTCTCTCTCTCTCTCTCTCTCTCTCTCTGTCTCACTCTGTCTCTCTCTCTCTCTCTCTGTCTCTCTCTCTGTCTCTCTCTCTCTGTCTCTCTCTCTCTTTCTCTCTCTCTCTCTGTCTCTCTCTCTTTCTCTCTCTGTCTCTCTCTCTCTCTCTCTGTCTCTCTCTCTCTCTCTGTCTCTCTCTATCTATCTATCTATCTATCTATCTATCTATCTCTCTCTCTCTCTCTCTCTCTGTCGGAGTGCATGCTGGGAGTGAGTGAAGCGTTGCGAGCTGAGTGTGAGCGTGATTCGTGCTTGTTTTTCTTTTTCCTCTTTCTTTCTTTCTTTTCTTTCTTTTTTTGTTTTGGTAGGTTTAGGTTTTTTTATTTTGGTTTGTAGGGGGTGGGTGTTTTTGGGTGTGTGAGGAACATGGCGGTTCCAGGTGCACAGGGTTTGAGTTCACTTACACGTCGTCATGGAGTAAAAGTGGCGTCTACAGTGAGTGTTGAGAGTTGTTGTTTGGCTGTGGGGGAAGTTGTGGGACATGAGAATATAATGTCTGCCTCTAGGATGAACAGCGCTATTGTCATCTTTTTTAATACAATAGAAAAAGCAAACGAAATAGTTCAGACGGGAATTAGTATCGACGGTGTTCTCACGCCCGTTTTGCCAATTTCGTTACCGTCTAAAAGAGTCACACTCTCGAATGTCCCGCCGTTTATTAGTGATGTTGTTTTAACACAAGCACTATCTCGCTATGGAAAATTGGTCTCCTCGATTAAAAAAATTCCAATTGGCCGCGTTTCTCCTTTACTGAAACATGTTGTGTCTTTTAGACGTTCCGTTTACATGGTTGTAAACAACGACGCTGATCTAGACCTTAAGCTGAATTTCCGAGTGGATGATTTTGATTATGTGGTTTTCATCACCACGGATAAGATCAAATGCTTCGGCTGTGGTAAAGTCGGCCACTTGATCCGAGCTTGTCCCAGCAAACAAGTGGAAGACAACATTCGTTCAGCTGACGCGGAAGGTGCAGCTAACGTTACTGATCAGCCGGCCGGTGAGACCGGTAAAGCCGGTGAGGCCGAGGCCGGTAATGCCGCCGAGGCCGGTAAAGCCGGTGAGGCCGAGGCCGGTAATGCCGCCGAGGCCGGTAAAGCCGGTGAGGCCGAGGTCGGTAATGCCGCCGAGGCCGGTAAAGCCGGTGAGGCCGAGGCGGAATCAGCGGTGGCGGAATCGGCGGTGACGCGCGCGAGCAATCCTGATGGAGCTCAAAGCGCTGGGACGTCGAAGGATACTTTGGTTTCAGTGGAGGAGGAAATCGAAAGTGAAACAAATGTTGAAACCGAGGAAGACAAAGGTGAGTCAAGCGATACAAGAGTTTTGGAAGTTGTTATGGGGGATGTTCGGGAGGTTGACGGTAGGCCTAATGAAAGTGTTTCAGAACAAACGGTGTTTAAAGTGCCATTAAAAAGGAAGAAGATAGATAAAGCTCACGAGTATAGACAACAAAAGAAAATAGACCTTGAAGATGTTACTGGTCAGATTGATTCAGAGAGTGACAGTGAGTCTGACTCGAGTGTTACTTTGTCACAAAGCGAGTTTTCCAGCCGCAACTACGATGTAGATGATATTAAACTGTTCCTTCAGTCAACTAAGAATAAGAGGGGGGTTTTAGTCAATGAGTACTTCCCAGATGTAGGACAGTTTGTGGAAAAAGCAAAGAATTTTATGACTGAAAGCTTTTTTTCAAACAAGGAGGTGTATCGTTTAAAGAAAATAGTGCGGAAACTCAACGTGAATTTAAATGATGGCAGTGAGAAAGTTTAAATCCATGATTATGAATCATAGTTTGATTTTATTTTTGTTTTTAAGCATGATTGAAGTGTGTATTGCATCATTGAATGTGAATGGTGCTAGAAATGGCAAAAAAAGAGCTGAATTGTTTGAAGTTATTAAACAGAAAAAAATAGATGTTACTTTTATTCAAGAGACACACAGTGATGTTGGAAATGCTGCTGATTGGATGCAGGAGTGGGATGGCATTTCTGTCCTTAGTCATAATACCACACTTAGTGGTGGAGTGGGTATATTGTTCACTAAGAGTTTTAGTCCTGTCTCTTATCAAGTTGATGAGATTGTGAAAGGAAGATTGTTAAAAATAAGAGCTATTTTTGAAAAATATGCCTTTGTTTTTGTTTGTGTTTATGCTCCAACGTCAGCAATGGAAAGATTGGTGTTTTTAGATGCACTCAGTTCAACTTTGCAAGGATGCAGTACTGAAGATTATTTATTTTTAGGAGGAGATTTTAATTGTACTGAAGAAAATATTGACAGAAATCACATTGAGCCTCATATGCCTTCACGTGAACGTCTTACTAAGATGGTAAAAATAAATGATCTTTGTGATATTTGGAGGCATTTTCATGACGGTCAGAGACAGTATACATGGGCTCATACTCGTGACAATGTTATATCTCTTGCCAGGTTAGATCGTTTTTATGTTTTCAAACATCAGTTGGGTATTTTTAAAAGTTGTGTCATTTCACCGGTCAGTTTTTCTGATCATCATATGGTGTTGGGGTTTTTCTTCTTAAATCAAATTAAACCACACAGTGCATACTGGCACTTCAATACTAATTTATTGTGTAGTAAGGATTTTAAGGATGTATTTAAAGTATTTTGGGAAGAGTTTAAAAAGACACAAGATTCATTTAAAGACCTACAGCAATGGTGGGATTTTGGAAAGGTCCAAATAAAACAGTTTTGCCAACAGTACACTCGAAATGTCACCAAAGAATTAAATAGTTCTATGAAAGCCTTGGAGGCAGAAATAATTAAATTACAGATTTTAGCTGATTCAAAAAGTAATCAAAGTTATACAGAGATGATCTCAAACAAGAAAACCCAGCTAGCTGACCTTCTGGGGGTGAAAACACAAGGAGCTCTGGTTCGTTCTCGGTTTTTAAGTATTGACCAGATGGATGTACCATCGAAATATTTTTTTAGCCTTGAAAAGAAAAATGGGCAAAAACGTTTTTTGCACGCTTTACGCTCTGAGGCAGGAGTGATTTTATCTAGTCATGCAGAAATACGAACAAGAGCTTGTGGGTTTTATGAAAATTTGTACAAGAATGAGTTGGGAACAGGATGGGATACTGAAAGCGTTTTTTTTAAAGGATTGACCCAAGTGTCAGATGGTGCCAATGCAGAGCTCTCAGGAGCTTTAAGCCTGGGGGAGTTGCATAATGCCCTTCAAGGCATGCATTCTGGGAAAGTGCCAGGTATTGACGGTCTTCCTGTTGAATTTTACAATTTCTTTTGGACAGAGGTAGGGGAGGACCTTTTGCGGGTGCTTAATGATAGTTTGGGCTCAGGTAAGTTGCCTTTGAGTAGCCGTAGAGCGGTCATCACTCTCCTCCCCAAAAAAGGAGATCTTTTAGAAATTAAGAATTGGCGTCCTGTCTCGCTCCTTTGCTCTGATTATAAAATACTCTCAAAGGCTTTAGCTAATAGGTTAGCTAAAATTATTGATCAGGTGGTACATCCAGACCAGACTTATTGTGTCCCTGGTAGGTCCATTTTTGACAATATCACCCTTATTAGGGATATTTTTCATGTCTCCAAGTTGCTCAACATTAATATTGGAATTATTTCTTTAGATCAAGAAAAAGCGTTTGATAGGGTCGAACACCTTTATTTGTGGAGAACTTTAAAAGCTTTTGGTTTCTGCCAGGATTTCATTGATAAAGTGAAAGTGCTCTATGGTGACGTTGAGAGTGTGCTTAAGATAAACGGTGGCTTATGCACTCCTTTTAAGTTCTGTAGGGGTATTAGACAGGGCTGTTCGTTGTCTGGAATGTTATATGCACTTGCCATAGAACCTATGTTGCAACAATTAAGAGAACATATTTGTGGTTTGAATATACCCATTTGTAGAAACAGCATTTCTTTGTCTGCTTATGCTGATGATGTGGTAGTTTTGATTAATGGACAAAATGATGTACAGGTTTTAATGAATGTTTTAGAAGATTTTAGAGTTTTGTCATCAGCAAAAGTTAACTGGAACAAGAGTGAAGCACTTTTAATTGGATATTGGCCAAAAGTGAAACCAAGCCTTCCTGATGGTTTAACCTGGGGAACAGGAGGTTTTAAGTATTTAGGAGTATATTTGGGAGAGGAAATGTCCATTCAGAAAAATTGGGAAGGGGTTGTTGATAAGGTGAAAGGCAGGCTTGACAAATGGAAATGGTTAATACCAAAGTTGTCATATAAAGGGAGGACATTAATTGTGAATAATTTAGTAGCTTCCTGCCTTTGGCATAGGTTAGCATGTTTGGATCCTCCTGCACAATTTCTAACAAAAATTCAAGGGATTTTGGTTGATTTTTTTTGGGATAAATTACACTGGGTCCCTCAGAGTGTGTTGCATTTATCTAAAGAGGAGGGTGGCCATGGTTTGATACATTTGAAAAGTAGAATAGCAGCTTTTCGTCTGCAATTTTTACAAAAATTTCTGTATAAATCATCAGTGAATGGGTGGCGAGCTGTTACATGCGCCATTTTACACAGAACTGAAGGTCTGGGGTTGGACAAATCTTTGTTTTTAATGGACCCCTGTAAAGTGAATGTGAATGGACTGCCAGTGTTTTATCGAAATATTTTTAAAGTTTGGAGTCTTTTTGAATCACAGAGAAAGGAGACCACACCTTCTCTTCATTGGCTTCTGGAGGAGCCGCTAATAAACGGAGCTCGTTTCGATTTATCAAATGAGAGTTGCTCCTTTCATGGACTTAAGGTGCTTTTGCAGAAATCACAGATCTTCACGTTTGGACGTTTAATTCATGTAGCTGGACTGTGTTTTGAAAGAACAGAAGAAGTGGCTTTTTGTCTGAAGGTCAGGTCTGTGCGGACTGTTGAACAGATGCTGAAGAACTGGAAATCTTTGGTCAGTAATGAAGAAAAAGACTTACTGATGGACAGTCATGGAGGAGTAAGCACTCCTAGTACAGAAGACTCTTTTCCTGGTGTTACCATGTTGCCTAAATTGGATGGTTGTAGTGGGCCTTTTTTAGATGCTGAAATACCTCTGTGTTTACACTTGTGTACAGCACCTGGCAAAGCTTTTTATAAAATGTCTGTAAAAGTTTTTAATAAAAAGGTACTAAATGATAAAGTTGACACACCATGGCGCAGAGTATTGGGTGTTGAAGAAAGTGTGAAACCTGAGTGGAGGTCACTTTATAAGCCACCGTTATCTAAGAGGGCAGGGGATCTACAGTGGAGGCTTCTTCACTGTGCCATTGCTGTTAGTGCTTTTATTTCAGTTCTTAATCCTGAAGTTATTGCTGATTGTCCTTTCTGCTCAAAAAGAGAAACTATTTTTCATGCTTTTATGGAATGTGACAGACTGAAACCTTTATTTTCGATTTTGGAAAATGTTTTTATTTCTTTTAGTGAATTGTTTTCCATGAGGATCTTTATTTTTGGTTTTAAATTTGTTCGAAGTAGAATGTTTACTTGTCAGCTTTTGAATTTTGTTTTAGGACAGGCAAAACTGGCCATTCATATGAGCAGAAAAAATATGGTTGAAAGATTGTCTGGTGAAGATGTTGTAATACTGTTTTTAAATCTAATGAAATCACGAATATTGATAGATTTTTGTTTTTATAAGTCTACAAAGGATCTATTGACGTTTGAAATGAAATGGTGTGGTAATGGAGCGTTGTGCTCTGTTGTTGAAGAGGATTTAGTTTTTTCATTGTAACTTATTGTGATTTAAGATTCTGTAATTTGTTGAAAAGTGTTTAATGAAGAGTGATATATAGGAATAAAAGTCAATTTTAAAATCAAAAAAATCTCTCTCTCTCTCTCTCTCTCTCTCTCTCTCTCTCTCTCTCTCTCTCTCTCTGTCTCTCTCTCTCTCTCTCTCTTCTCTCTGTCTCTCTCTCTCTCTCTCTCTCTCTCTCTCTCTCTCTCTTTCTCTCTGTCTCTCTCTCTCTCTCTCTCTCTCTCTGTCTCTCTCTCTCTCTCTCTCTCTCTCTGTCTCTCTCTGAGTTCAGGGGTTGTTCTTTTCTGTTGATCACACATCATAAATTAACACGTCTGTCTGTCAAATAATCACATTATCACTCAGTTAGAGTCTGAGAGTTTAGCGTGTTAATTAGTGTGTGTTAATGAAATGACAATCATCCCGGGACACAATGATTTCAGCATTTGTGTGTAAAGCGTGTGACACACACACAGGAATCATCTTCAATCTAAACGAATGAAGTGAGAACAAGAAAAAAATCGCACAGTGCTTTGTGTTTATAGAACAAGCAAGATCATTCTAGTAAATCTAGTAAATGTTCAGCTGGAGCTGGTGTAATCTCTAGTTTGGGATGGGCATATGATGTTTATCTGGACCTGGTGGACGGGCATCCCGGGGCGGGGGAGGAAGGCAGGAAGAGAATAATTAGGGTAGCTGCTGTTCATTCGTTTAAATTGGGAGATTGTGTCTGACCCTGGAATAGAATCATGAAGGCTATTCCAGAGTTTATGTGCTACATATGAGAAAACTCGACCCCTTTGGTGGATTTAATTATTCTAGGTGTTATCAGAAGTCTGGAGTTTAGAGATTTTAGAGAGCGTGATGGGTTGCAATGTGATAGAAGCTCTGTTATGTAGGTAGGGGTCAAACTGTTTAAGGCTTTATTCCATTCCATTCCATTTTCTACCGCTTATCCGAACTACCTCGGGTCACGGGGAGCCTGCGCCTATCTCAGGAGTCATCAGGCATCAAGGCAGGATACAACCTGGATGGAGTGCCAACCCATCGCAGGGCGTTTAAGGCTTTATAAGTAAGTAAAATAACTTTAAAATCAATACGATACTTAATGGTAACCAGTGAAGGTATTGTTAAATCAGGGTTATGTGATTCTTTAGGCTTTCATGTGGCTCAGTGGTTGGAGCATGGCACTAACATTTGCCAAGGTCATGGGTTTGTTCCAAAGTTGCACGTCCTCAAAAACAATTGTATAATACATTTTTTGATAAAAGTGTCTGCCAAATGCATAAATGTAAATGTATTTTCTTGACATGGTCAGAGTCTGGCAGCAGCATTCTGAACTAACTGTAGTTTGTTTATTGATGATACAGGACAACCAATAAGTAGAGCATTACAGTAGTCAAGTCTTGAGTAGGGCTGTCACGATAAACAGACGATAAATATATGTGCTTTATGTACAGCTTTTGAGTGAAGTATGGGAAAATGCTGCTGTATCTGAAAGCCAGAGGGCGCTTTCGTGCGGAAACTCCAAATACCCACTGCAGAAGAAAACCATACTGTAACACGCTCTAGAATCTAGGAAATGCCAATGGACATCTTTTTATCACTGTTAGTTGAGCCTCATCAGATATTTTCATGATAATAAAGTATATTTATAATGATCATGTTTGAAAAAAATATCGACACGTTGCATATTGCAGCCAGCTTTATTTCAATAGGATTTAGTGGTATCGCGATAAATTATCGTGCAGCCGTAGTCTTGAGGTCACAAAAGCATGAATAAGCTTCTCTGCATCAGCAACACATAAACTATTTCGTCATTTGGCAACAAAGGTGGAAGAAGGCCGCTTTTGTGAACGGTGCACTTGTAAGATATTATCACAGAGTACTGTATGCAGGCTCTCAATTAATTTTCGCATTTTACTGTGATCTCTCACACTCTCTCTCTCTCTCTCTCTCTCTGTCTTGGCGGGAGTTTGTGGTGTGTGAGTGTCTCAAGGAGTAGAGCAATATTTAATTTATTTTTTCTTGTTTTTGATATATGGTCTTTCCTTTTTTTGTTATTAAGTTTCCTTTTTTTTCCCTTGTTGTTTGATTGTTAGTGTCTGTATTTTCGGTGAGTGTTTTTCGTTTTTGGCCTCGTGGGGGGTGTTTGAGATGGAGCCTCACTCAGGTGAGGGTGACTCCGCTCTCTCGCTCCGTCATGGCGTTAGATGTGTAATGGAAGCCGACGTCTCAGTCGAAGACGTGCTTGTGGCAATAGGCGAACAGGTGGGGTATAGCAACGTTGTTTCGGCCTCACGGATGAACATGGCTGTAGTGATTTTTCTAAAAGAACGGAACTTTACCAGTCGGTTGATTGAGAGCGGCATTTTGGTAAGTGGCGTTTTTACAGTTGTTTCTCCGCTGGTGGCTCAATCGAGCCGTATAACAATCTCGAATTGTCCCCCTTTTATACCAAATCCTGACATTGAAAGGGAATTGTTGAGATTTGGGAAAATCGCTAGTGGAATCAAAATGGTTCTGAAAGGAAGGGAGATAAAACAGAAAACAAACAATCACAGAAGAATCAGGATAAAAGTGAAAAAGAAATAAATGTTGAAAAGAGTGATTCTGTTTGCGAGAACGTTAAGAAAAATAAGGTGAACGGGTTTCAAAGTGAAGATGAAACTGGAAACAGTGATGAACATAATGCTAAGGCTGTTGATAGAGATGATGATGATGATGATGATGATGATGATGATGAGGAGGAGGAGGAGATAGCTGATGATAATGAAAGTCTTTCAGGAATGTCTGACATATTTTCTCAGAGTGGTGATGATCAGTTATATACAGTGAAAGAAATTAATGAGTTCCTTGATAAAACGTTTGGAAAAACTTACGACATTCAGACGTTTTTTCCTGATGTTGAAAGATTCTTGAGGTCGGCAGTAAAAGTACAAAGGAGTGTAGGATTGGATGAACTGAGCCGCAGGAAAAGATTTAGACTGAGAAAAATCGTGACGAATATACGAAAAGAAAGGAGAATAGCTAAAAAATAATTTAATGATCATGTCACAAAGGGTGTTTTTTTCCTTTCCTGGTCTTTTTCTACTGTCTTGTCTTTCTATTTTTTTTTACTTCTTATGGAGAGCATAAAAATGGGGACAATAAACATTAATGGGGGAAGAAATTACAGAAAAAGGGCTGCCTTGTATGAATTAATAAAAAATAAACATTTGGACATTACCTTTTTACAGGAAACCCATAGTGATTTAAGCAATGAAATAGAAAAATCTTCCCCTCCCACCACATTTTCCATTCTAAGTCATGGCTCCAATTTAAGTGGAGGTGTTGCAATTTTTTTTTTTCCAAAAGCTCAATATGACTAGTATATCCTCCTATGAGATAGTTAAAGGTAGAATTTTGGTTGTAAAAGCAGAGGTAATGGGGTTTATTATTATTTTTATTAATATCTACTCGCCAAACAATGGAGCAAAAAGAGCTGATGTTTTTAAAAAAATTATCTAGTGCTCTAAAAAATAATGATGATGATGTATGTATAGTTCTTGGGGGAGACTGGAATTGTACTATAGATTTCACATTAGACCGAAATAGCGACGAACCGCATCCCCAGTCTGCTAATTTGTTAAGCAGCATTATAAAGAATTTTGACTTGTTTGATGTTTGGAGGGTAAAACACCCAACAGTGAAGCAATATACATGGGTTAAAGCTTCTGATGACCATATAAGTGCTGCAAGGTTGGATAGGATCTATATAAGTAAAACATTTTCTAATAGAGCTTTAAAAGCCAATATTTGTCCAAATGGTTTTTCTGATCATCATTTGTGTATGATAGAAATGAGTTTAAAAAAGTCACAGCACTGTAGCTATTACTGGCATTTTAATAAAAAATTATTACATGACTCTGTTTTTTGCGACAAATTTGGGCTATTTTGGTCTAGATGGCAAGAACAAAAAAATGAATATGAAGATTTAGTGCAATGGTGGGATGTTGGAAAAGCACAAATAAGAATCTTTTGTCAGAATTACACAGCTAACTCAAATAGACTCTTAAAGGACACAATTAAAAAACTTGAGAGAGAAATCACTGAAATTGAAGGAGGAATCATTGAAGAAAATTCAGAAGAAGTGGAAAAATTAAAGGGGAAAAAGACAGTGCTGGCGTCTCTGTTCGATGAAAGAGCAAGAGGAGCTCTGATAAGAGCCCGTTTTTCTTCAATACGAGAAGTAGATGCGCCAAGTTCATACTTCTTCAATTTGGAGAAGAAAGAAGGTGGAAGAAAACTAATGGTACATTTGAAACTACCAGATGGGACTTTTGCCCTGCGATGGGTTGGCACTCCATCCAGGGTGTATCCTGCCTTGATGCCCGATGACTCCTGAGATAGGCACAGGCTCCCCGTGACCCGAGGTAGTTCGGATAAGCGGTAGAAAATGGAATGGAATGGAAAGATGGCACTTTAATAACCAATCCGAAAGAAATGAGAAACCATGCAAAAGACTTCTACACTGATCTATTCAAAGCAAGAGACTGTGATACTAATTGTATGGACGACCTGCTTAGAGATTTGCCAAAGCTCACAGACGAGCAGAGACAATGGCTTGATGCCGATATTCAAGTAGATGAAATATCAGAGGCTGTCAAAAAACTCTCTAACGGTCGGTCTCCTGGCAGTGATGGACTTCCGTCTGAGTTTTATAAACAATTCTGGACTCTTTTAAAAGAAGACTTACTTGAGGTTTTTAGATTTTCTCATAAAAAACAGGAACTGCCAACAAGTTGTAGAAGAGCAGTTTTATCTTTATTACCAAAAAAAGGTCATCTTGGCCTGCTAAAGAACTGGAGACCTGTAGCCTTACTGTGTACTGATTATAAAATCCTTGCAAAATGTCTTTCAAATAGATTAAAAAAATGTTTGGAATATGTTATCAATGAATTTCAAACGTATTGTGTACCGGAAAGAACTATAATGGATAATCTTTTTCTTGTGCGTGATGTAATGGATCTGGCAAATGCCAGTAATGAGGATGTAGGTTTTCTGTCCATTGATCAAGAGAAAGCATTTGATAAAGTTGATCACTCTTATTTATTTAAAATCCTGAATGCATTTATTATTGGTGAGATTTTTATTTCTTGGATAAAACTGCTGTACACGGGAGCTTCTGCATTGCTAAAGGTTGGAGGGGGGCTAAGCTATCCAGTGTCAGTTCATAGAGGCATAAGGCAAGGCTGTCCTTTATCAGGACAGTTATACGTGTTGGCCATTAAACCTTTATTATATAAACTGAAAGAGAAATTGCAGGGGTTTAAGATAGATGGCTGTGAAAATAGACCAATTATTTTTTCTGCCTATGCTGATGATATAACTGTTTTTATAAGAAGTGAGATAGATGTTCTGAGTTTAACAAAAGTTTTAAACACTTATGAAAAAGCTTCGTCAGCCAGAGTGAATTGGTAAAAAAACGAGGGATACTTGTCAGGAGATTGGCAGGGAAAGCCCCCTCCTGTTCTTCCAGGGGGGACTTAAATGGGGCAGAGAAGGTCTGAAGATGTTGGGAGTGTATTTAGAAACAAAGAAATTTAGGGAAAAAAATTGGGAGGGTATGGTGGAGAAAATGAGTGATCGGTTGTCTCGATGGTCGTGGGTGCTACCTCAGTTATCTTACAGGGGCAGGGTGTTGGTCACAAACAATCTGGCTGCTTCTGCGTTATGGCAAAAAATGAATGTTATGGACCCACCAGAAAGTGTTGTTAAAGAGTTACAAAGGAAGTTAATTGACTTTTTCTGGGATGGACAGCATTGGAAAAAATCTGCTGTAATTTTTTTACCCATTCAAGAGGGAGGACAAGGCCTGATAGTTATTGAGAACAGGATAAAGACGTTCAGGCTTCAAGCAGCTCAAAGATTGTTGTATGCGGAACCATGCTGGGCTGATGCAGCTTGTGCGGTGTTGAAAAAAATGAACAATTTTAAGTATACACAATTATTTTTACTTAAACTTACTAACATGGATTTGAGGTTTTTTTCCCCTTTCTACAAAACTGTTTTGAGAGCATGGACCTGTTTTTTCAAAGTCAAGAGAGATCTTTTAAACATTGGACTTTGGATGGAGAATGAACCTATTTTTAATAATCCGATGGTACAAGTACAGGCACTGGAGTCCAGGAGCAAACAGAACGCAATGGCGATAGCAGGCTGCACAAGAATCGGGGACTTAAAGAATGGTGCAAACTGGAAAAGTCCAGAAGAAATGTGCAACATAACAGGTGTCAAGTCTATAAGGATTATGAAGGGAATAATGGATGGCATTGTCTCAGCTCTACCTTCTGCCTTTGGACAAAGCCCGGAGGAGGAGTAAGTTCCTGAACCAAACGGAGAGAGACACTTTCCCTTAGTGGAAATTTCAGCAGCGATTGATGAGGAGCCAGTGGAAGGATCCATTCTAAAATTCAGGACTCCTGTGCTTGATGTTTTTGAGACTGCTTCAAAAAGGCGCTCTATAATATTTGTGTGAAAGTGTCACACTATAACGCACTAAAAGACTGCAAAGAGACAAAATGGTCAGAATTGTTTGGGCCAGATTCATCCCCTATTGGCTGTTGGAGGTCCCTGTATAAACTCCCTATTGAGAAACGCACTGCGGATCTCCAGTGGAGAATTATACATTGGGCAATAGCTACAAACAGACACATGGCACACATTGACCCCACCGTAGGGAAAGAATGTCTTTTTTGTGGTAATGATGAGTCAATAGATCATTTGTTTTTAAATTGCTCAAGGTTAAGAGGATTGTTTCAGATCTTGGAAGAGTGTGTTAGGAATTTGGGGGCAGTGTTTGATAATGAACTTTTCATCTTTGGGCCAAAATATGTGGTATCTGATAGAAAACAAATCTCGCTAATTAATTTTGTAATAGGAAGGGCAAAAATGACAATATGGCTAACACAGAAAAGGAAATTAAAGGGAGAAGGGGAAGTAGGTCCTGAGGTGGTCTATAAGGCCCTTACAGCAAATAGAATCAAAGCAGAATTTGCATTTTTTAAACTGACAAATAACTTGAATGGATTTAAAGAAATTTGGGCTCTGAATGATGTGTTGTGCACAGTGAATGATGAAAATGAATTGTTTTTAAATTAAAAATGAGGTTCTGTGACAGTAAAACGGGTTTAAATTAAGAATGTAATTAAAGTTATTGTATGGGGATATATGTAAAAAAAATCCCCCTTTTTTATTTTTTTGTTACAAGAAAACAAGTGTGAAGGAATGTTGACTACAATGTTTTTTTTTTTAAATAAAAGTCTGTTAAAGGTCTCTTTCTGTGTGACTCTCTCTCTCACTCTCTCTCTCTCTCTCTCTCTCTCTCTGTGACTCTCTCTCTCTCTCTCTCTCTCTCACTCTCTCTCTCTGTGTGACTCTCTCACACTCTCTCTCTCTCTCTCTCTCTCTCTCTCTCTCTCTCTCTCTCTCTCTCTGTGTGACTCTCTCACTCTCTCTCTCTCTCTCTCTCTCTCTCTCTCTCTCTGTGTGACTCTCTCTCTCTCTCACTCTCTCTCTCTCTCTCTCTCTCTCTCTGTGTGACTCTCTCTCTCTCTCTCTCTCTCTCTCACTCTCTCTCTCTGTGTGACTCTCTCACACTCTCTCTCTCTCTCTCTCTCTCTCTCTCTCTCTCTCTCTGTGTGACTCTCTCACTCTCTCTCTCTCTCTCTCTCTCTCTCTCTCTCTGTGTGACTCTCTCTCTCTCTCACTCTCTCTCTCTCTCTCTCTCTCTCTCTGTGTGACTCTCTCACTCTCTCTCTCTCTCTCTCTCTCTCTCTCTCTCTCTCTCTCTCTGTGTGACTCTCTCTCTCTCTCACTCTCTCTCTCTCTCTCTCTCTCTCTGTGTGACTCTCTCACACTCTCTCTCTCTCTCTCTCTCTCTCTGTGTGAATATCTCACTCTCTCTCTCTCTCTCTCTCTCTCTCTGTGTGACTCTCTCTCTCTCTCTCTCTCTCTCTCTCTGTGTGACTCTCTCTCTCACTCTCTCTCTCTCACACTCTCTCTCTCTCTGTGTGACTCTCTCTCTCACTCTCTCTCTCTCTCTCTCTCTCTCTCTCTCTCTCTGTGTGACTCTCTCTCACTCTCAGTCTCTCCCTGTGTGACTCTCTCTCTCTCTCTCTCTCTGTGTGACTGCCAGGTTTGAGCTTCTTGACTTTTCTCCCAGTATGTATGAGATCTTGTCCTTTTGTTGAAACTGGTCAAAGTCTTTGTGTAAGTTTGTAAACTGGGGGAAGAATGTTTCTCTGATGTGTGTGTAGTTGGGACAGGAGAGGAGAAAGTTCAGCTCTGTTTCCACTTGATTGTGTGTGCAGTGTGGACACAGTCGCTCTTCTCTCAGTGTCCATGTGTGTCTGTGTCTGCCCGTCTCTACAGTGAGCTGGTGATCACTGAGTCTGTACGTGCTCAACACTTTTCTTAGTTTAGGGTCTGATACGCTTGTGAGGTATTCTGACACTTTATATTCTCTCTCTCTCTCTCTCTCCCTCCCACAGTACATGTCAGTAATCAGTCATGTTTACTGCATCCCTATTAAATCAAGTTAGAATAATCATTTAAGAACTTCTCTAAGGGGTAATGATGGAAGATTGTTAGCATGGGTAAGATTGACATTTGTAATATCTCTTACAGCAGGCTGTTAGATTGTGTGTGTGTGTGTGTTTCAGCATCATACTCATTATTGGGAAAACAGTGTGTAATTAAAGTCATGAGGATTAAGGATCATTCACACATCTGCAGTTTTATTATACGTCACATCTGAATCCAGTCTGATTGTTTTTTCTGCTGTCTTTACTTCAGCTGCAGCTGTCTGCGGATTTTCCAGCTTCAGCAAGATCCTCAAAGTTACTTAAAGGTTCCCACACATGTTTATAGAAGTGACGTAAATATTAATCATACATTTGAAGGTTCATTTTCAATGATTATCCAAGGGCATCATTAAGGAATTAAAGACTGCAAATGATGTAAGTGAAACGTGAAAATGAAATGAAAGTAACAACACACGGGAAAGCTATGGATTTACTTTCAAATAGAAGGAGAATCAGCGCTTTTCTCTTCAATGCAAAACACCAGACACCAGACATTTCTTGTTAAACAAAAGTGTCATTTTGGTCTAGGAGAAGCGTAAGTTTATGTATTATCACAGCTGTGTGTTTGGTCAGGTTAGGTTTAGTGGTGGCTGTGCTCATATTGTAGCACAAGATTATTCTGCCGGTACATTTATAGAGCAGAAAGACCTTTCTCCACCGAGAATGATGACAGGCATCAGGTACTGTTCTTTGTTGTAATGCAGGGAGACTATTATGGAAATGTCAGACAGACGGCACCTGTGTCTTCTGTACTTTAAGCATACCAGCGTAACCACGTGTGAACGGGAACGACCGAGCTCTTTAATTAAATAGACACACATTCAATATCTGCCATTTTCTCCAAAGAGATTAACCGGAGCTCAGTGTGAGGCACACAAGAGACACACAATACAGCTCAATGATTTACATGATTTACATTTACGCATTTGACAGACGCTTTGACGAAAAATGTATTTTACAAACAAAGCAGAAGATCAACCCAGCATCAGCATCATTTACGATGACTGCCTTAGGTGGAAGCGATCTAATGTTTTGTAGCCCTTACTTAGTACAATATAATAAATAACAAACTTTAATTTTAACTTTTTCTTTGATCATATTTCTGAGTCTCTTCAGAAATATCCGCCAGGAAACACGAGCGCCAGGAAAGCAATGGGTGCGCGCCTTACCTTTAGTGGATGAAGCACGTACGTTTAGGACGATGGGTCTCCGATGATCACAGTGTAATGATTCCGTCCCCCGAAGGGTGGCAAAGGGGATCCTGGTAGGGATCAAAGACCGGCACTGGGGAAGAAATCATTGCTCCGGTCCTGGCTTGCGTCTTTCGACTTAAAGCTTGTTTATACACGAGCCTGGCTCTGCTTCGGGAGCCTCCGCTGACTGCCCACGCAACTCCCCAAACGGACGAAGTTAGGGTTACTTGACGTGTTCGCCGTTGAGATATTCTTTGAAACGACAGAGGGCACACAAACGAAATAGTCCTGTAAATTCGCAGGAAGTGGAAGAAAAGTAGGAATTTTTCAGCTCTTTCAGAATGGCGTCTTGCGAGCAGCTGCTCGACAAGGAAATGTAGCAGATTTTGTGTTGTTGCTACTAAAAAGGATGAAAAAGGAGATGGAATGTTCGCCCACTGCATGCCACAAAACGTGTAGATGTAGAATACATGCCTCTTGTGAGGCAGATGCGTGTGATAGACGGGGAAATGCATTTCAAACTACTGATTGTTGATTTATTAAATTTTTACATCGAACTTTTTGTTCACTCTTTCATTTCTGTGCATAATGCAGACACATTTCTACATATTGTTGGTTAGGGACTGCTGAATGTACATTGCCATAGATTAACCCATTAGATGTCTTTATGTTATATAAAGAAGCTATAAGAACAGTTCAAAAGAGCAATGTTGATAAATATTGTTCTATTCTGAATACAATATAAAACAGACACATTGATGATTAAAGATGTCTGTACAGGCGTACCTGTTCAGCCAAAATCTCTTCAAAGCTTTCATGTTGACTGCGGCGCCACGCGAACTGTTCGCTCGAGTCACAAAAAATGTTGTAAACACTGCCACGCGAAATGAGCTTGCTCTCACCCAAAGCGAACTTGACGTCATATTTGGCGCGCGCACCCAGGCGAACTAGCGACTGCATCGAGTATAACCAGCCCTTTAGGTCTGCCTGTGCAGGAGTGAAGTTCAATTGGGCTGTTCGAATTCTCGAAGCCTCGCCTCTGTGCGTAGAAACACGTGGAGTAGATGAGGTGGGAGTATTAAGATCATGCCGAAAACTTACCGCATGCTTGCTAGCGTTACACGGCAGTTTTCCGTTCTCGCAGCAGTGCCTGCTTCTCCAATAGAATCTGAATCTGCTTCTCCAAAGCCTCCAGTTTCGACAGTAGCTTGAACGTCTCCTCATCTGCACTCTGGGGAACACACACATCTGAAACATTAGCCATTTGTAATGTAATCGGTGATAACAATACGGAGGGCAGTATTTAAAAAGTAAACGCTTGGAAACGCTAGAAGTGATAGCAGCCTGTGGGGTGATAGTGAATTTCAGGATAAAAATGGTAATTATTATTGTGTTTTAAGATGATTGTTATATAAGAAACACTTAGGGTGAGTTAACAAGTTTAAATAATGATGTAAAGAACAAATCTTAAAATATTAATCAGTGAATTAGTTTGATGGAGCTCCGACTCAAACCACTTGGCGGGTTAATGAATGGATGCTAGCAGTGAAGTTTGATGTTGGCTCACATTGATATTTGGATGGCTTAAAGATGAACTCATGAAGGTTGTGAGGAGATCCAATGGCACGACTCAAGCTCCAGGTCTTTGAAGTTTCTCTGCTGGTTCCAGAGCTCAGTTTCACTGTTTCAAGCTTGTTTACATGGTAATCAGGAAATGTTGGTCTTTATTGTGATGACTTTAGGATGGGTGTGGATGCTGTCAGTATATCTGTTTTTTTTTATTTAGTTCATTCATTCAAACAAACCAAAAATCTAAGATGTATCACACCTTCCAATGCTCTTTTGGTGTCCTACTGCTTGTGTGAATTGACAAAAGGAAATTATATGTCTAACCGCAGTTAGCTATGTGGACAGGTGTGAATAGAGGGTGTGCATTGACATCAGATGCATACCCTCTATAGAGCTGGAGATAATATATGAAACTCCGGTTGGAGGTCTGTGAAGTTCACCATCCATACAAAGGGCCAGTGTCCTATATTCAATACCAGCTCATTACAGTCAAATTTCAGTCCAAGTCCACATAATAAAAAGACAATATAAAATAACACTGGCACCAAGTTCAAACAGTACATCAAATATACCCTATATGCAGTGTATTATTTGCTTAGGCTTTTTAAACGAGCTGGCCTCGACTACGACGCTGCAGAGAGCAATTTCCTTGCCATTTCATCTTTGCCCTGACATTTATTAAATGTGCGCCGAGGCTTTCATGTACTGAACACTGAACAGGAGGATGATTTTAAAACGCTAAACTTTCTTATTTTTTTTAAACACACAGCGAATGAAAATGATTATTTTACCCACATTAACCTTGAGAAGAGAACAGGTTTTAATCTACAGTTAAAGGCATGGTGAGTGATCCTGTCCAGAAACATTGTATGTCATGTTGGTTGGAAATGTCACATCCTGATAGTAATCCAGAAGTATACTGGTCAAATAATATTTTTATAATAATATTTTGTCTGTGAAAGGAGTAGAACCAAGAAACATTCACCCAATCAAAATGTTCTGGCGCGAATGATGTGACTGGTCATGTAAACATTTTCAGCTGACGTATTTTGGACACCACTATGCACCCTGTTCACGCTGACATCACACGTCACCAGTGCGCTCACATCCACTGTGTCAATGTAGGGAGAATGGCAGACAATCTGCAACAATCAAACTTTCCTGCGGAACTGACAACAAGTAAATCTACAAATCTAGCTCATGAAGAGACTGTGAAAATCAGTCAACAATTACATTGACAAAGAAGACAAAAAGCACATGATCGTGTCTCAGTCTAACAGTCTAGAATCTTGGGTTTGTAACACTAACAAAAAAACTAGAATTTAACCGTTTACTGCAGTTATATTACTTATGATACTTTTATGGTGCTGTTTGAAATGTGTATTTACACATAAAGAGCACATCTGGCATTGGCTAGGTGTAAATCAGATGAGATGATGTATAAGTGTATTTGTGACTTGAATGACCGCTGGCGTCGTTCAGGCGTTTGTGTGTGAATCGAGTCAGGAATGTAAAATGAGCTGAGTCTTGTTGTGTTTAATCACTTTTTGGATTCAGCGGCTCTAAAGTTTGTCCAGTGAACATCTTCTAAAATATCACTACAGATACCGGTCAACGTTTGGACTCATTGTTAATATGAAAGAATCTGTATTCTGCTAGTGACATGTATATGCTGTATACTGTATATCCTTATCAAATACTTTAAAAGTTCATGTTAGCACCGTATTCTCATCTATCCGACACTAGCGCTTGTAAAATATTCATGGCTTTATCTCTATCTCACATGTCTCTTAATGGATATATTTGAAATGTTAAGTGATAGAAGTCTGTGTTTCTGCTCATAATTGTTTGTTTATTGTTTATTTTCTGTGCAGCGCCGTTGACTGACAGGCCGCCGAAGATCCTGGAGCCTCCTGAAAGTCAAATGAATGTTCTGGAGATGCAGTTAGGTAAGAACACTGGCCCTGTATGAAATGTGTTTGTCGTTTGTTGATATGAGGTGTGATTGTGTGTTTTAGATTGATCTTCTCACTAAATGAATCAGTGTATATTTGTCAGTTACCAGAGTTTTTTTGTTCATGGTGTTTTTTGCTATCAGAACGGAGTAAAAGTGAATGAGGAATGGATACCAATGTCATTTTTAATCTAAAGATCATAGAAGTCACTCAAGAAATGATGTGAGTAAGGGCTGTATGCCATCAGATCTCTGCTTTGAGACGAACACGCTGGAACCACAGATGCGGCGCAGATCAATATGACATCATTTCTCTCTATTAGAGAGCACTTATCATTGCTTTTAGAGCTCTTATCTCTATGCAGCTGTGCACGCTTATCGCTGAAGTTTAATTCCTTGTGACTAAACAAAGGGCGCCAATGTCGGTGTGCACATCGACGCGCAAAATATCAGACATAAAAGTGTAAATAAACCACCCCTTCTCACGCCCCTTTCAGACCGTCAGAAACTAGCAGCGGCAGAGCGACGCGATCTCATTCATTTCGGTGGAGAGCTGGTGACTTTCAGCGACACGAGCAACAGTGACCGTTGGCGACAGGAAGTGGGCGTGCGACGGGAGTCAAGCGACAAAATTTGAGAATTGTTGAACTTTATGCAAATTATAAGCGACTTTCGCTAGTGACTACCAATAGGAGTAAAGCAGTGAAGCTCACGTTATCCGTCTCTCGTCACTTACTGGATGCAATGCCTTCAAACCATCTCATAGCAAGAGACAAGCGACACACAGCGATAAAGTCTCTGGCTGTCTGAACCAGGCTAAAGGCTTGTTTTTTTGGTTTGACGCACCGTGTTAAAAACTGGTCGACCAATGAGATCGCCGCTTTGGTTCACATGCCAGGAGCTGCTTTAGAAAACACAACTTGGTGGCACTCAAGGACAAAACGGTCTTGCTGAGCAAACATTGGCTGTTTCTCGATTCCAAGAACGCAAAGAACGGACTTGTGTCCTTACTAGAATGGACTTGACAAGATCAGACACGGGAGTTTAAACTAATGAGGATGCAGACCAGTTATATTAGAAATTGGACAGCAGAGTACTTGATGCATCACTCAGTCAAATAAATGCAATCCTGTTTCACTTAATGGTCCATTTATTTGAATGTACGTTTAGGTTTAAACAAAATAAAATGAAATAATATGACAAAACACAACAGTGCTTAATGTGGTTCTTACTCCAGTAGAAAGTGCTCCGGGACAACATTAAAGGAGCCATTCTTTTGCTGTTTTAGAGGCTTTAATGATGTTTTTTGGGTGTTTAACAATGGATGCTCTGGTTTCTAATTTCAAAGGTACCCTCCTTCTGAAACGCTCTGATTGGTAAAGCTAACCAGGTCCATTGTGATTCATTCCCCGCTTAGAGTGTGTTTGTGAAGATGTCCCACCCATATCATATCAGTGAGTTTCCGCTTCTCAGGCTGTTCTGATTGGTCGGTCCCCCTCTCAGTGCACTTGAATTCATAAGCTTTCCCTTTTAGCAATGAACAGTAACAATAGCACCAACTTCACTTCTTCAGTAAAAATCATGGAGCCCCCCTTTTTTAAGGCACCATGAAGTCCGGGCTGTAAAACCCGGAAGACTACAGATCACCTCACACAGGGTGGGACCCTGGGGAGGTTGACTGCTCTGCCTACTTACCGGCTTGGTGTTACCGCCGTAAGTTTCCAGCAGTAGAAGGGCTCGAAGAGATAATAGCTGCAACATGTGCCGCACAGGTTCCGAAGAACAAAGTGTGATTGAATGACCGTCGCCATGTTCCTCCACAATGGTGTTGAATGCAGAGCTGTA
The DNA here is from genome assembly GCF_015846415.1 of Triplophysa dalaica. NCBI lineage: Eukaryota > Metazoa > Chordata > Actinopteri > Cypriniformes > Nemacheilidae > Triplophysa > Triplophysa dalaica. The sequence goes on along the minus strand of NC_079562.1, from coordinate 43,510 downwards.
GTCTATAGACAGCATTCTCACATATGTGTTCCTAGATGGTAACTTTGAATTGGAACAATGCTCAGGGTGCAACTGATGACGTTTCAAATGTCCACAAGAACACAATTACGGATAAGAACGCATATTTCAAGAAATGGCCATTGATACCAATGACGAAGAGGACATTCTTCTTCTGTGTGACAAATTGAGCAGCGCCACCTTGTGTTCCGGGCAGTGTTGGGTAAGTTACTCTGAAAAAGTAATTAATTACTAGTTACATATTCAATAGTGTAATTTACATTTACATTTAGTCATTTGGCAGACGCTTTTATCCAAAGCGACTTACAGTGCACTTATTAAAGGGACAATCCCACTGGAGCAACATGGAGTAAAGTGTCTTGCTCAAGGACACACTGGTGGTGGCTGCTGGGATCGAACCAGCAACCTTTGCTTTACCAGTTAAGTGGTTTAACCCACTAGACCACCATCTCCAATTAGATTAGCTTACTGTCCAAATTACTCTGTCCAAAAAGTATTTAGTTACTCATTACTAATTACTTTCTATTTTCTACATCAACCTTGATTAGTTCAGTGATTCAAGAATATACATGAAACGGCTTATTGAATTCATTCAAATAATATAATTAACTGACCAAAGTATTACAAATGTGAGAATTATACATTAAAGCACAGATTTTAAAGTAAGACTTTGAATTTTGAAGTCAATTACGCTATTCGCTTGCATATATTTCACAAAGTATTTAGTTTACTTACATCAAAAGTAACTGTATTTAAATTACAGAAAACATACAAGTAATCCCTTACTTTACTTTTTCAAGGGAAAAGTAATTAAAATACAGTAACTAATGTGGCGGGTAGAGGAACGAGACAGCACAACAGACGCTTTTAACCATGCCCCAAAGGGAGCTTTTATTCACGTATTTGGGAGTCGTGATAGGTAAGTAGGGCAATTAGGTTGACGCTCCTGGTAGACGTGATTCCTCGGTTCTCTTCTACTCCGGGGCGGGTAAGGCATCTTTGGCTGCTTCCGCAAAGTCCGCCGATCCTCAATCGCTCTCTGTATTGCAGAAAAGAAACCAGTGTTAGTCACAGGAGAAACCGGAAAGTAAGCTCTCTTCCGCCTTGGTTTCACTGGCTTATATCCGGGAGTGTTGAGTGGCTGCAGCTGTGGAGCGATCGGCAGACTTGATTGTCGTTGGTTCCCATGGCGACGCTGATTGCGCACCGGCGGACTCGCCACACTAATTACTTAGTAACTAGTTACACCCAACACTGGTTCCGGGGTATTTCTGTTTTTCATTAAGTGCCATCTAATGTCAGGGAGTGAATTTGCACGTCCACTCGGCTCATCGCTAGTGAAAATGTCCCATTCATGGTGTCCCTAAAGATGTGAGCACTATCAAATTAATTTCACTCTGTCGTCTCTGAATCCAGACTTTAACTGTGTCTGAATTTTGAAATTTGAGTGTTCATCCGATGTACACTCGCTGACTCATATTTCCCATGATACAACGCCAATCAACCATCTGATAAGAATCTGCTGGAGGAGAGTGACCGTTAATGCCATGCATGTGCGTTTATACACGGGTGTTTGTTGTTGTTGACAGTTATTTTTTCTCTTTGAGAATAAACAGATGAAATGAATGCTAAATGTAGCAGTGTTTTATTTTAAATATATCAAGTCATTTTATTACAGTAAACCTAATACATGTAATAGTTAATCAATGTGGCAAACATTTGTTTTGTTTTCTTTACTAAAAACTAATACAATAAACGTGACAAATAATGTAAAAAATAACTTTAGCATTTTACAAAATAATCCATGAAAGTGCGATATAAGCGTTATGATATATGTATATGATGGAGATATTACGTCAGTGTCAGAAGCTTTTCACTCATTTTCAATCCTTCCCCATGTAGTGGACTATTTAGCATTCACTATAAAGGAAATAGTGCACGAGTGAACCAGTGAGAGAATTCAGACGCAGCTCTATTTTAGAGTATGATTTTATTGATTGACAATAATGATCGCAGAGCTTTTCAAAAATATGAGCCGTCGATATGTGCTTTATATTTTTCAGTAAACCTAAAATAGAACGGTCAGTGCAGAATCAAATCACTCTCCTTTCGAGCCAACTGCTAAAATGTAGTCCCTTTTATGCTTTATCTCAAAGACACAAGGAAAAAAGTTTAGCCTCATAGCTAATTAACTTGGCCACTGTTTGTGATGAGTGAGGGAGTGGGTGGAGTTTCAGATAAGGGGCGGTGCTTCCAGTTTCACTTCCTGTCTCTGCGATTTTAACTTCACTTCAGTCTGAGTGACTGTTGTCTGTATGATTGAATGTGTCTCTTCTCTACTGGAATAAGAAACAGTGTAACTCATCGGTAGAAGAATTCCTAACTATACTGTTAACTATCAAGACAGCAATAAGGGTCTTTCTGTTGTTTACATTTGTGTCTCTAACCTTACAAAAATGATCCATGATTTCGTTATATGAAAAGTTCATTTGCAAAAACAGATGTTAAAAAATCATGTTTTTTTTGTGCATTCCAAGTAATGTCAATTAAATTGCAGTTGGGTTGTTTTGATTAAGTATTCATAACTAACAGAATAAAAGACAATAAAAACTTAAAAAAAAGGTTTCAAATGTGTTCAAAACAAGTTATCTGTTATGGCAGATTGATAACCATTTGTATCAGCACTGTATTACAAAAAATACTCTAGTTGAACTGCCTTCTGTAGTAAATGTGTGGTGACCACAGTTTACTTGAATAACCATAGATTTCTGCTTTTCCATTTTGCCAATGACATCTCTTGACACACCTCCTCATAAGTGTTTTTATTTACATTATTATAATTAATCTCTCTCTCTCTCTCTCTCTCTCTCTCTCTGTCTCTCTCTCTCTCTCTCTGTCTCTGTCTCTCTCTCTCTCTCTCTCTCTCTCTGTCTCTTTCCTTCTGTCTGTCTCTCTCTCTCTCTCTCTATCTCCCTCTCTCTCTCTCTCTCTCTCTCTCTCTCGCTCTCTCTGTCTCTGTCTCTCTCTCTCTCTCAAGATTCAAGATTCAAAGGAGCTTTATTGGCATGATAAAAGAAAATTTACATTGCCAATGCACAAGATTAAATATAAACATGCAGAAATACAGATTAAGATAAAAAATAAGATAGAATAAAAATAAAAGTCTATAAGTAAAAATCTAGAATGAGTGAGTGTGTGTGCCCTGCGATGGGTTGGCACTCCATCCAGGGTGTATCCTGCCTTGATGCCCGATGACTCCTGAGATAGGCGCAGGCTCCCCGTGACCCGAGGTAGTTCGGATAAGCGGTAGAAAATGGATGGATGGATGGAAGGAAGTAAAAATCTATATCTATACATCTCAATATAAACAGAAAAACAGTTTTAATTAAAGTTCTCAATGAGGGTGATAGTGTCAGTTTGTGTGTGTTGTCCTGTCAGTGTTGTGTTGTGTTGTGCTGGTTGTTCTTTGGTCGTGGCAGGACTTGACATATCTTGCAGCAGGTTTGAGCTTCTTGACTTTTCTCCCAGTATATATGAGATCTTGTCCTTTTGTTGAAACTGGTCAAAGTCTTTGTGTAAGTTTGTAAACTGGGGAAGAATGTTTCTCTGATGTGTGTGTAGTTGGGACAGGAGAGGAGAAAGTGCAGCTCTGTTTCCACTTGATTGTGTGTGCAGTGTGGACACAGTCGCTCTTCTCTCGGTGTCCATGTGTGTCTGTGTCTGCCCGTCTCTACAGTGAGCTGGTGATCACTGAGTCTGTACATACTCTCTCTCTGATTCAAGATTCAAATGAGCTTTATTGGCATGATAAAAAAATGCATGTGTATGTCAGTGCGCATATGTGTAGGTGTGTATGTGCACTGACATTTAAAGAGTAAATTACAGTTATTTGCTGTTGCAGCTTTGAAATGGTTTCATACTTTTAGTCCCTCCCGCAATGCTCTAGGATTATTGTTATTATATTTTGCATTGTTTTAAAGCAGCTTTACAGGAAGAAAAGCAAAACAGTAACAGAAAAAACAAAGAAGGCTAAAATAAATTACAGGGCATGGTATTATGGAAAGCAATGTAAACCTCGAGAGAAACCAGACTCAGTCGGAAGGACCAGATCTCCTCTGACGTGTCACAGCTGCACTAAATCACTTTGAAAAGTTATTGAGTAAATGTTTTTGATTACCAAGGACAGTTTATTAATAGTGATCAATTTACATTTGTGTGAAGCTGTTCTAATCTTGATAATAAACAGGCAAAGTCTAATCTTTTTGAGAGACTTCGTTGTGACGGATATCAACTAACAAAAGGATGTTCAAAGCGGGGATAATAATAAAGGCATGAGGTAGATGACTGCAGCTATAACTTCAAACTTTGATTTTGAAGTTATTTGATTTGATTTATTTGCTACGGTGAATACTTCACAACTGCAAAAAAATTCTTTATAACACAGTATTCAGCACTATTTTATTGATAAAATAATTTCAACTGTACTGTAACACACACACATCACCAACACACATTAGCCCTTTTGACACAGAGATCCTGGAAAATACAGGGAAAATGTGTCCAGGAATTTGTCCCGAGATGGTTAGATTATGTTCATTCACACTGCCAGTGATTTTCTGGAATCTGTGCGTAGTTTACACATATCCCGTATGGTGCATTTTTTTTCTCGTGAAAATAGGGTTGATCTCAGTGAAAGATATTTCCTTGCAGTGTTTTTAGGTGGTTAAGTATCACAATTTGTTATCATAACTGCCTTCTTTTCAGTTCAGTTCAGTTCGAGCTTTATTGTCATTCCGCTACATGTGGGGACATACAGTGGAACGAAATGTCATGCCTCACAGGACCATGGTGCTACATATATACAGGCATACATAGCTATCCTACTGATAGTTTTGACAGTAAATATACTATTTGTAAAAAAGTGTTTACCTATAAATAAACAAAAAATACAAACTATACTATATAAAAATGCTTTTCCTATACATAATTTAAAAAAGAATACAGACTATACAAACGATTTAGAGAAATACTGTACATGTGCAAGAGAACATTGTGGGTCAAGCAGCTTGGCTGGGGAATGGTGCAGGAGGATTTGTAATGCATGAGCATGTAAACATACAAATATTCCTGAGTCTTTTGTGAGATTATGTTCACACAGCAGTGTGTGAAAAGTGTCTAGTGCGCATAGAGAGGAGGGGGGGGGGGTGTGATGGTCCATTTTACAGGAGGTAGGGTATGGGGGAATCAGAGAGGGGCGGGTTGTTTTGAGTTCAGGGCTCTTACAGCTTGGGGGAAAAAGCTGTTTAGAAGTCTGGTAGAACGGGCTCTGATACTCCAGTAACGTCTTGGTAGGAGCTGGAAGAGACTGTGGGAGGGGTGGGTAGGGTCCTTCACGATGCTGTTGGTTTTGCTGGAGCATCGTGTGAAGAAGATGTCCAGGATGGAGGGGAGAGGGGAACCGATGATCTTTGCAGCTGTGTTCACTGTCCGCTGGAGGGTCTTGCGGTCTTCTGCAGTACAGTTTACATACAGTTTACAGACAGTGACAATGGGTCAATGGTTCCCCTGTAGAAAGTGGTGTGGATGAGGGAGACTTGCTCTTTTTAGCCGGCGGAGAAAGTGAAGGCGCTGTTGTGCCTTCTTGGAGAGTGACATGGTATTGAAGTGAAAGTGACCTATTTGTCAGATATGGTGACCCATATCCATGGTTAACCCATCCAGAGAGTAGTGAACACACACACACCCGGAGCAGTGGGCAGCTATCACTGCAGCGCCCGGGGAGCAAGTAGGGGTTAGGTGCCTTGCTCAAGGGCACCTCAATCATTACCCGCCGGCCCTGAGGATCGAACCGGCAACCTTCTGGTCATGAGTCCGACTCCCTAACCATTACGCCACGACTGCCCCTTGGTTGTCCAGGTGAGATCATCTGTGATGTGCACCCCCGGGGAATTTGGTGCTGCTGACTCTCTCCACAGGCGAGCTGCCGATGGTCAGTTGGGGTTGATCAACAGAGTTTCTCCTGAAGTCCATCACAAGCTCCTTTGTCTTACTCACATTGAGGGACAGGTTGTTAGTCCCACACCATTTAGCCAGCTGTGCCACTTCCTCTCTGTAGTGCGTTTCATCATTTTTGCTGATTAGGCCTAACACTGTTTTGTCTTCAGCAAACTTGATGATGTGGTTTGAGCTGAACTTGGCAGTGCAGTCGTGGGTCAGCAGCGTGAAGATATATTTAGTGCCAAATAGGCCTAAATAAACGTTCTTTTTTTTGGTTATTATTCTGAAGCAAATATTATTGCGTTTTGCAAATAAAAAAAGACGTCTATTTTAAAACAAACTTTTTTATTTGTATTTTTTATTGATAAATGCGGAACAACGAAGAGGAATGAGGCACAAGAACGCAAGGTAGGCTATAGCCCAACAAGAATAAGTTAAGTTTAAAATGTCATTTGAAAGCAAATTTTTCAGGCTTGTTCTTTGCAAATTTATACATCCTTAATGAAACGGAATTCTGCTAAGTAAAATTAGCCCGTATTTTTGCAGCACAGCCTAACAGCAATACAAAAGGAACAGTAAAATGATTTTTCAGTAATAGGAAGTACAGAAATGTCAGTCGAATTAAAATACGATAATTGTTTTTTTCAACAAAGTTTGAGAAAGTTTTTTAGCATTTCGATATTGGAACCATTTCGGAATAAGCTTACGCTGATGGAATGAAAAACTTTAATAGGGCCTGAAGCGTATTGAACATAATGCTATAAAAAACATTTTAGTTTTTAGTTAGTCTGTTAACAGTATCTGCACTTAGACTTGTGGGCATCTCCGCAGCGCAGCACGAGAACGTCAGGTGCACACAGCTATGTTTTAAGGGTTGGTAAGCGATCAAGTTTATTGATGCGCTGTGTTTTTTCCTGTAAAAAGTTTTGATCAAAGTAATTTCAAGTTTAAACTGCGTTGAGAAGCAGACAACAATATTCTCGCATTTAACCTTAAGTTTGATGATTAGGATTGTTGTTTTCATAGTCAAATTATTTACGATTTATTATAGATTTGCGTCATCACTACATGGCTTTTACGGCATTGTTTCTTCCATTTGTTAAAGGGGGGGGGGATTTCCTGGACTGATCCCCTTAATGTTACTAGGGTTTTCATAGTCAAAATAATTTGACTATGAAAACAACAATCCTAATCACCAAATTTAAGGTAAAATGCGTTTGGGTGCACACAGAAGGCCCTCTGGCAATTTAACGGCAATTTTCTGAGATCATTGTTCTGTGTGAATAGGTTAATACTATCACACAAAACAAACATCACAAACAGAAATACTGTTACACACACATATCAAAAGCATACATAATTTAAACTAGGGTAACCCTAACCCAAAGCAGGTTCACATATCAAGTACATACTTCAGACAGTAAAGACACAGACTTATGCCTTCTGTGGTTAAAGAACAGTTCAGGGTGTACAAGGAACTGTTTGATGTTGATTTAATTTCCGAACAAGAGTAAGCACCCAGATCAGTTAAACAGCACATGGCTGACACTCTATGAAGTTTGTAAATGTTCTGGAGGTTTCTGCTGTAAGTGGATTTCTGTGCGGTGTTGACCTACTTCTGTTCTCTTCTTTTATCTCCATTTCAACATCCAAGAGAACAGCTCTGTGCTCCTCATTAGTGCTGTTAGTCATTTCTTCATAAATACCGCAGCTTTCCAGTGGCTAAGTGGTTGCAGCATGGCGCGAGCTACACCAAGGTCATGGGTTTGATCCCAGGGTATTGCACATAGTCAGAAAACAAATGTATAGTACAATGCAATGTAAGTGGCTTTGGATAAAAGCGTCTGCCAAATGCAGAAATGTAAATGTAGATGAGCAACTAACATGAAGAACAACAAGCAAAGTCTGGATTCTGATAATGTCAACTATTGTAGAGAAACATTTTCATCAGATCATCTTGCTGATATTTTCCATATGACAATCTGTATATCTGGCATATAAAGCTGGCGGGCCTGTATTCCAGGCTGAGAGTGAGGCGATGAGACTTTATTACAGAAGTGAACAGAACAAGGTCTTATTTAATGATGCTTTGTAAAATAGAGGGTTTTCTTCAAGCACCTGTGTGAAGCATCAGTTAGTTTGGCACATCAGGGTCATCTTTCTCATTAGAGCCAAAGATGACCTTCTGACACCAAATGAAGTGAGACGCACCAGCTTTGTGTTGTACTCTCTGTAGTGCCTCGGTGTGTCTGTCGATTTATCTATGTAGACGTAGGCCTGCCTGCTCATTGTTTTCATAGCAGGCTAATAATATTTTCAGATATTTACGGTAGATGGACAAAAAAATTATAAGCAGTCAATAAAAGTGGAGAGATGTGTGTAGAGCGCCCTCTGGTGACTTGAGAAAAAAATCACAAAGCCCTGCTCTATTAAACATAATCTGTCTAAAGCCTGCAAGATCCATCTTCCTGCCGAGTTTAGCCCCAACACCGATAAACACATCTGAACATCAGATCAATATCTTCAGGAATAAATGCGTTCAACTTAATGCGGCGCTGCGCACATCCATCTATCGACAGCCTATGCATTTGAATGGTGTTTTAATGCAATACGCTGGGCAGTCTGTGCAGATCAGCATTAAGTTGAGACATTGATTCGCTTGTTCAGGTGGGTTTATCAGGGTTGGGACCAAACGTAGCAGGAAAATGGATCTCACAGGCCAGAGTTGGGAAGTCTTGCAGTAATCTGATGTATGTTGATGAGGAATCTGACTGCATCACAGGAGCTCCACAAGGTACTCTTTGAGTGAAGTTCATTAGAATGTTAGTGTCTGATCTTCTTGAACTTCAATGAATGGTGGGATATTTTCTGCAGGAGTTTGATTGTCCTGTGTTATAAATCAACTCCTCTGTGTGCTCATCTTGCTCTGGAGCTCTTGAGATTCAGAATGGTGTATGTGCATACCGGTCGATGACGTACTTCTGCTGAAATCTCAGCCAGGCTATTCCAGAGTTTAGGTACTGCATATGGGAAAGTTCTAACCACTTTGGTGGATTCAGTTATTCTAGGTTCTATCAGAAATCCGGAATTTTGTGATCGTAAAAAGCGTGATAGGTCGGAGCTAAACAGTTTTGCTTTATAAGCAGTGTTGGGTAAGTTACTCTGAAAAAGTAATTAAATACTAGTTACTCATTACATGTTCAATAGTGTAATTAGATTACTGTCCAAATTACTCTGTCCAAAAAGTATTTAGTTACTCATTACTAATTACTTTCTATAACCTACATCAACCTTGATTAGTTAAGGGATTCAAGGATAGACATGAAACGGCTTATTTAATTCATTCAAATAAATAATATCATTAACTGACCAAAGTATTACAAATGTGAGAATTATACATTAAAGCACAGATTTTAAAGTAAGATTTTGAATTTTGTTGTCGATAACACCATTGCCCACGCATATATTTCACAAAGTATTTAGTTTAATTACATCAAAAGTAACTGTAATTAAATTACAGAAAACATATTAGTAATCCCTTACTTTACTTTTTCAAGGGAAAAGTAATTAAATTACAGTAACTAATTACTGAGTAACTAGTTACACCCAACACTGTTTATAAGTAAGCATTCCTGTTTATAAGTAATAAGAGGATAAAAAGATTAAAGCATCTGCCAAATGATTGAAATGTAATGTACATTTTGTAGAATTGACAAAGTACACATTTATATGAATTAGCCACCTCTTAAAATAAGCAGGCATTCCTGTGAGAACATGTTGGTTCAACAGAATTTTTTTCCAAGTCTCTGAAAAAATGGAGCTTGTTTTAATGAAACAAGCATTGAGGAAATTAGCATCAATAGAAATGTATTTTTGTGTGTGTGGAAAGAGAACTCTGTCAATAAAAGATTCTTCTTACACATCATGGATGTCGAGTGGATGTGACGATGACATCAGAGCAGATGTCAATCTATTTCAGATACAGCTAAGTACAGACAGTTGTTAGCTTACAGCTGCTAACTCTTGTAGCCTACATTCTTTCTTTGGCCATCTAAAATTCAAATGTCATTTCAAATATCATCTCATTATTTTAGACAGAATATTAAACTGCAGAATAAACAGTGTGATCTACAAATAAAGAGTTAGGCTCCAAAATGAGATAACTCTGTTTTCATTTTTTTTTACAAAAAACATGTTTTGATTGTGTTTTATGTGTTAGTTACTGACAGATTAGAGTTTTGTAGGGTGACCACCTGTCCAGCTTTGTGTTGTACAGCAGGGGGCATATTGAGAAAATGTTCCCGAAATTTCATCAGTCTGTTGGTTTTTAGTTGTCACATAAAAAAACTTTTCTTGAACCCGAAACGCACATGAAACGCTTGTTTATGCCACTGTTTATTTAACTGTTCAACAGCGCTGTGTCAAAAGCAGAACCCGGTGCGTACCAGTGTCCAAACAGCTCATATAAACAGAGTCTGCGATGTCTGTCAGTAGATCGAGTAGTGATCCTTCCATATCACCGGATGAGTCACTAAAACATCATAAACTGTGTTGCTTTGAAACGGGGTGGGGTTAGCGCATTAAAATAAGAATTATTGGCAAACAATGAAATCCATTATTTAACAGTATATTTTAAGAGGGACCACCACTTATCTTCACTCGCTATTACAGACTTATGTAACCGCCATGCGACGTCTTGTGGTGTCATCCCAAAAAGGGAAAAATCATTCTCACGTACCTTATCTGGGTCGATTCCACATGTGTGTAATGATCTGCCCGCTTCTACAAGATAAGCAGATCCTGTGGCCATCTTTATCTATCTGTTCCATCAACACCTGACCGATAAGGAATGACTTTTATTTCTACTCTTTCTATCCTTCAAATAAATCCTTAGCTTTGTATTCTGTGGTGGGCTATATGAGACCAGTTTTACAGCACTTATGCTTTTTGTCCTCCTTATGTTGTTTTGGTTGCTTCTATTCTTTACCCCTTTGGTAAGTTGCTTTGGATATAAGTATCTGCTAAATGACTAAATGTAAATCATTTTTCATTATTTGTCTGTTCTTTATTCTTTTAGTTTTCTCTTTATGAGATCTTCAAAGTGTACAACCTTAGTATGATAACTCTGCTGCGTGTGATCTGTGCTCAAAATTTAAAGAGACAGTTAACCTTAAATTGAATTGTTTTATATTACATAACATTTGATCTATGCCTCAATTATATTGTAGTTGAATGAAGATATTTTGTAAAATCCCTACCATACATTTTTTAAAACTTTATTTTGTGAGTGGATGAAGCAAAATCGCGAACAAAAATGGCCGTAAACTGACAAACACTGTCTCTGCTGCTCGAAATCTCATGTTCGAGAAAATTGACCCATAAGACTGGCTTTGTTTTCCAGAATAAGATATTTATATAAAATATGAAATTATCTTATAAATATGCCAAAGCATCTCATTTCAGAGAATGAGGAGGCTTTTGTGTTTGTGAGGGTTGAAGTCGGTCATGTTTGGGAAAGGGTTATTCTGGGCTGTGTTGTGCCCAGAGCTCATCTCACTCCTTCTGTTTCTGTTCTTAGGGGACAACGGGTAATAATTAATCCTTTTATGTGAGAGGAGCTGAACTGTTTCTATTGTTCCTCCTCTTGACTTAACCTGAGCACTGTTTCCTAGGAAACCTTTGTGTGACATGGTTCAGATAGATCTGATCTTGCTTCAGCTTTTCAGATACTGCCGTTAAAATTTACTAATACATTATATATCTATATATATATCTATACTTTAAATATATACAGCTGCCGAAAAAGTTAGGAGACCATTTCAGAGATTGTTTTTCTGATTTAAAAATATGTCTAGGCATGTGTTTAGTCTGCATTTACTAACAATATTTGTCCCAAATTTTAAACAAAAAGTATTGTTACTTTCTGCATTTGTTGGCAAAGAAAACAAGTTCAGATTCAATTTAAGCTATACAACAGTTATATAGAACATATTTCTACATGCATTTAGGAAAATTTCAAACAAATTTTTTTTTCTGATAACCGCACAACATTTTTATGACCATTTTTATGTGTCTTGTCATTCTGTCAGTCTTTCACAGTGGGCATTACATGACATTTTGTCACTCCTGAGATTTTAAATAAAATTAAAATTCAAAAGTCGACTGAAATGACCAAAAGTACATCTAGAATTGATGGTTTGAAATGAAAATTTCGAATGGTCTGTTGATTGAAAAATGGAACAAAAAGGAACAAACAATGAACAGTGGTATTAACCAACATGACATGACGTTTTTTTTATTCATTAAACAGTTTCTGCATCCTCTTAAGTATGAAACATGAGCTTGTCCGTGTTACTCCGTCTGTGTAACATTCCTGTGTGTCCCCTGCCAGTTCTTCACGGTTTTCCCCATGTACTGTTATTTTGCCACACTCCCTCACCTGTGTTTTTGTGCGCATTGACTTTTGCACTTGCACCCCATTATCTAGTTCATCCCCACCACCTGGGTAGCCCTTATTATCTGTTCTATTTAGGTTCTCCCCTTAGTGGGTTATAAATGTTACTTGGTTCTCGTGGAGATATTTGTTTGTTCCTTGGATGGTTTTGTTTTGTTGGATTACCCTTTGTTCCTGTCCGCACCTTTTATTAAACCTTTAGCACTTTTCATTTTTTGTGCGGATTCGTGTGTCACCAAAGAACACTGTGACAGTCTGTGTGACGGACATGTCAGCTCTTTCTGTCAGGGATTTATGCTGACGGCCTGAAACTGTTCCTGTTGCCCAAGGTCATAATTTCGCTTCTTCTGTTTACCTTCTCGCTGATAGCATTGCTTGAAATTTATAGTATTGCTTTAATTAAATGGATTGAGACGATTTTAAGTGTGCACAGTTTTAAGACAAGCTGTTTTTTACAATCTGAACTTCTGCCCAGAACAGACATAAAACTCAGTAATAGTACACCACCATAAAACCTGCAATGGCCTGGGAATTAAGTAGTTATAAAAATGTCAGGACAGAAACACTAAGCAGAACAAACACAAACATCATCAGACACATACACACACGGAGAGACAGATAGATTTGTATCCCTCATTCTACCATGGATTTTTCCCTTTTCCTCTTATCCACACCGTTTCTCAAACAATCTGATCCATTCTGCAGTGTTTTCAAGCGGCTCGACTGGATGCTGTGTTAACCCATAGCAGGCACATACCAGAATAAAAGATGTACATGTCCAGGTTTAGCTCGCTGATATCTTTGAGAAACAAAGGGATGAAAAACGTTTAGTCCGCTTGACACACTCTAGAGCATATTCTCCATTATCACGACAAAGCCAAAGCTCTGACAGATACAGCCAGTAATAATCTGTGTCCACACAAGCGTCCTGCATTCGTCCGGATGCTCCAATCGTGCCGTGCATGCTTGCTCTAAATGGATTTTGACACGAGAGCTCAGTTATGCCTTTTTGAGAGCACAAGTACTCCCGACAGCGTTTTAATCGGCAAATTGTGGATGATCCGCTCTGCTGGAGGGGAGTCAATAGAGCCAACACAGACAAAACACAATGAACAACACCACATAGAGGTGCCCGCTGACTGACGCTCTTTCATCTGTGCTCCTTATCTACAAATATTAATATTATTATTATTGCATACCGGATTGTGAAGGAATCAGCCAAACACTTGTTTACATTTCAGAAGTGTGTGTGTGTGTGTGTGTGTGTGTGTGTGGAATAGGCTGTACAGAATAGTAGTAGAAGAATATAAAGTAGAATAAGTGAAATGTCATTTTTTATGTTTATCATTATGCATAATTATACAGTATTTCATTAAAAAAACTGACATGAGTAAACATATTTGCTTTAGGAGAAAAGAAAAGTACACACATCTGCAGCTCATTGAGGTTTATGAATAATGTCTCTTTTTCTCCTGAGATCAGTCTCTGTTCTCGTTCTGAACTATTGTACGTCACACACATGATTTCCCTCTTGTGATTGTGTGCTAAAAGTTGATGTGATTTAAACCCATGTAGGGTAGTGACCTCCAGTGGTCAGGACGTGAAATTACAACAGGTGTGCCAAACACCTTCTGAAAAGTGAACAGCTGACAGCACTCCCCCCCCCACTGTGGACGTAATGGATGAAGGGCCACTCTTTGTCAAGAACGATAGTGCTGTTTTTAAATCCTAATCCGCCCCTGACAGGCTTGTCTGTAAAATGCGTATGACAAATATTAGCTTTTTTCAATAAAAATTTGAAACTGATACATCAGTGATATGACAGAAGATCCTCTGTACATTTCTGAGTACTTCGTTAACACAATACAACTCGATATAACAGCAAAAAAAGGCAATGATATTTTATATACCAGTCTGTGCAACTCTCATCAGATATCATCAGATATCATCAACACCTTCACAAAAATAAACTCATATTTACTGCTCCCTGTTAGTAGACAAGAATTATGCATTTAATTAACTCGTCGATACAATTATATTACATTATGTGTGATTAAAGTCAGACGGAAGGAATACTCTGCGTTGCGAGAAAGAGTGAAACTCATAGTCAGAAAAAAAAATCCTTATTTTCCCATATAGTGTAATACGACCAGAAATAATCCTGCCCACACTCGCTGATCGAAAATCTAAAATGGGACCTTCATGCAATTAGCCTCTTGTTAACCTCATTTGTGAGTTGCTTTGGATAAAAGCGCCTGCTAAATGACTAAATGTGATGTAAATGTAGATGTCTATATGACATCTGACAGCGGACTTCTCAGAGACGATATGCAACAAAAATCTAAATTCATACAGATAAATATCATATAAATGTCTGCCAGATGTATGTGTGCTGTCAGGGTTAGGTCATTTTAGCTCTTATGACACTGATGTATGTTTAAGTGTTCTTATAGGTTTGAAAGGTTTTATAAGATGGGTGTGATGACATGATATGGGTTTTTTTAATACATTGGCCAGAATATGGGAAAGGATACTGCATTGCAGAATGTCAGCAACCGTTGCTGGGACATTGGTTTTCGTTTAACAGCGGAGACATGTTGTTCCTCTTTTTTACACTCTATGCCATTGACAGTCCTGTAAGCTCTCGACTTCATCTGTCTGTCGATCTCTCTCTCTCCACTTGATGTGAACTCCACTTTTCTTTTTGTTGGTCGTCAATAGTTTAAAAGGCAGATCATTTTATCCACAGTTGTTTTTGTTGTTGCTTGTGTTGGTCCAAAGAAAACATGAACAAATTGACATGAAGTGAAACTCTTCTTCTATTGTAAATGGATGATTAAGTATGTGTGTTGAATTTCATTTTTGCTTTTAAAGGTCTAATTATAGAATAAAATTATGATATATTTCTAAACAGATCCAAAAACCTGAAAGGTTTGGCAGTGAATGTGATTAGTTGTTTTTGACACCGTTGTCTTTGGTGAGCTTGGATGTCAGCATATACATAAAGTAATATCAGTCCAATGACCGTAATATAGACAGTTCATTTTTTGTTAGTTATGCACATTGGTGTTTATACAAATGTTTCTTTATAAATGTCCTGTTTTAATTTTTTTTGCCCATTTTCATGTAAACTGAGATGGCATGTCTGTAATCTGTCATAGTGTCAGTAAATGATATTGAATTGTCTTCTCATAAAGCATTGGGTTAGTTATGATGTTTCATACTACTTAAGATTGATAATGTGAGCATTATGTGTGTTTTTGCAGGCAGTCCTGCCAACCTGACCTGCAGAGCTTTCTTCGGCTACACAGGGGGTGCGAGTCCTCTCATCTACTGGATGAAGGGTGAGAAGTTTATCGAGGACCTGGATGAAAGCAGGATCAGAGAAAGTGAAATTAAGTGAGTTACACATTTAGGCATTTCAACAAAACTTGTCCATGCGGATATATTTTAAATAGAGCCTGGAAGATTATGCCACTGGATGTAAGGGCACCTTTCTCGCATGAATTGTTACAGATCCTATAAACATGTCAAACTTTAAGACAGCAGAACTGACCCTTTCTCTCTCTCTCGTACGAGACAGTAGAAAGAACATGGCTTCATTGAAGGCAGTCAGTCGCTAATCGTCACATTCTTCCTGAATAGTTTCCTTGACCCTGATGCTTTACTTCTGATACAGTTGCTCTACACTCTGTTGTGTCGCTGAGCTGTGTTATAAATATGAGCATCAAGATTATACTGTGTTTAGCGCAAATTCCACTGAATTTAATAGGACTAAATCGGGTTCATCGCAGGACAGTTCGTGAGCATTTGGGCGAGCAGGAGGTGTCCATCTCCCTGACAATAGATGCTGTCGAGGAGAACGACCTGGGAAATTATTCCTGTTATGGGGAGAACGGCCACGGCAGACGGCAATCCAACATCCAGCTCAGCAAGAGGGGTAAAATACACACACAAACAAATTCACTAATTCCATAAGAACCTATAGAACCTATAGCACCGTTAAGACATGTGGCTTTCGCATTTTCTATGTATTGCAGATTTTCTTTCCTTTGATTTTTATCTCTCACAAGTTCCAGCATGTTAAACAAGTTAACATGTCTAATCAACTAGCCCAACATGAACTAGTTTGAACTAGGTGAACATGTTTACATTCCTGCATTATAATTTAAAATAAATGTGTAGAAATTAAACATGTCTCCAAAAACATTGTTCAGCTGCAGGTTCCATGACTGCCTTTTTACAGAAAGTATTTTAATTGTTGAGCTACAGGTTAATGCTCACTTCACTGACTCAAATATTTATTTTAATGATTTAACCTGACATGTTTACTGTTCCAGAATGTTCTATATGTTTCTTAAAAATAAAACATATTGTGTTCAGTGGAACAAACGCTGTTTTTATTTAAAAATAACACATTGTAGATATGTAATAGTAATACCGTGACACCGTGTAACCGTGGTAGTTTTGCTCAAGGTTATCACACCGTCAGACCTCATACCGGCCCATCCCTAATTTGCACTAATATACACAGAACAGCATCAAGACACAAACACTGAAAGGGTTCATCCATTTGGGATTTGTTAAGGGCTTAATACACCCATTTACTGAAGTTACACTTAAGAGCCTCAGCGGTCATGGAGATGGAAACTGTTATGATCATTCTCTGGATCACATTATTGACACGTACTGCGTCAGCTGATGTCTCTCTCTCTCTCTCTCTCTCAGCAGAGCTCATGTACAAAGTGGAGTTGGCAGGGGGTTTGGGAGCCATTCTGCTGATGTTGACATTTCTGGTGTGCTTATACAAATGCTACAGAATTGAACTCATGCTGTTCTACAGAAGTCACTTTGGTAGTGAGGATGTTGATGGAGGTATGAAGCATCTGAAAATAGACATGTCTTCAAAAGATGTTCATGAAAATTAATGGTCTGATGGATTGAGGAAAAATGTACATTTCATTGTCATCGTATATAAAAAGAAACATAAATCTGTGGTATTTTGCTTTTCATTTGGTCTCCTTCTTTTCAGACGTTTTATGCAGATTACACAGAGTATAATAAAAGTAATTCCTTAAAAATACAAAAAGCTCTGCTCTTATGTTTGAAAAATGAAAAGCCTCAGTCAATATGAAAGATTTTGATTGTCATAAGATAGAGACATGTTTGTAGAGATGATGACAAAGATGTACACAATGACGATCTGTTTAGATCCGAACTGTGTAAAACAAACGTTATTATAAACACAATTTTCCTATAATCAACAAAGCAGTTTTAAATGTTAGATTGGGTTCCGACTGAAACATTTAGTTTTGTGTTTAAACTGTTTTCCTGTGATTCTTTATTCATAAACGCTGTGTGTGTGTTTAGACCAGAAAGACTATGATGCATACGTTTCCTACACTAAAGTGGACCCGGACCAGTGGTGTCAGGAAACCAGAGAAGAAGAGCGTTTTGCTTTGGAGATTCTGCCAGATGTTTTGGAAAAGCATTATGGGTATAAACTCTTCATTCCTGACAGAGACTTGATACCGACTGGAAGTAAGTTGCATAACGTGACCTGCTGAACTCTTATTTTGATCATATTCATTCATGTTTTTAAGGAATGCTCTGATCTGTCCAACTGTGTATCATAGTCATACAAACGTTGTTGTTTTAGTACGTATGTTGCTGCTTTGTTAGTATGTTTTTGTGTGCACATCATCTGACTTTGATAAAGATCTGTGTGTGTTTCCTGTAAAATGGGTGCTAATATTGTCCGGGGACTGTTCGCTTTTAATATGGGACGAAGGGCTGAGAAAACAACATTCGTGAATGTTTCCCGGTTAGTTCCATGTCTAATGAGCAGTAGTTCAAGTTGCGTTTCATTCTCTTGCAGCTCTAAGTCCCATATTAAGCTTGATAAAATGCTGATTGTAACCGAAACGTTCTCTGATTGAGTTTCTGTTGAGCAGACTTTCAGTGATGAAATATTTATGTTTAGGTTTCAGAAATGATCATCTTCAGGATGACACAAGACTCCTTAGAGGTATTCTGCACCGGACAAATGTGATTTACACCCTTTGAGTCAGGGCTGATTGTACTGAAGAACAAGAGATTTGCTTTTGGATACCTGTACACAGTACATGAGATGTAGAGATGGGATGGTATAGTTGGGTTTTGATATATATTTGTCATGTGCAAGAAAACAAAAGAGAATGGAGACCCTGCCACGCATGTCATTGCTGATTTATAACACAGAAATGTTTTGGTCATCTGGCACCAGTGAAACATGAATTTTGCCCATTGTGTGTGTGGCTCGTCACGTCAAAATGTGTTTTCGTCGCGTCATGTCAAAATACGCGCCTGACTAACCCTAACCCACACGTCAAAAGGTTTTATGACCAAAGGGACATTGGCGCAACACTTAACTCTTATTACACATGAGACGAAGCGAGGATCTAGCAAATACGAGCGTCACTTTGATCATAAACCCTTTCCACACGTCTGCAGCCGCCATGTATTTTGACATAATGCGCCAAACACATATTTTGACATGACTATCCACACACGTGACACATGTTTTGCATTCTTGGAGGAGAAGAGGAGTCACCGATCGCCACTGTGACTGGCACAGAAAATATTTGACTGGTTTGAACCTGGAACGGCGTCATGGCTTATTAGCCCCATATGTTCTTTTTAGGACAGAAGAATTGGCTTTAATTAACATTCCTCCTCATTATCAGTGCTAGTTTAGAGGAATGACAAGCAGCTCAGATGTTTGGTTGGATTTGTCTGTCTTGTTTAATTATTCTGTTCGTCTGCATTTTCCGTTTAACTTCATACGATTAAACTGCAGTATAAACGCTAGGGCTGTTCAATGATAATAACAACTAAAAAGAGACATATTGAACTTAAATATGGACCCTTTTCCTGCCTGCCCTTGTTGCAGCCTACATCGAAGATGTGGCTCGCTGTGTGGACCAGAGCAAGCGCCTCATCATCGTCATGACACCCAACTACGTAGTGAGACGCGGCTGGAGCATCTTTGAGCTGGAGACACGTCTGCGCAACATGCTGGTCAGCGGCGAGATAAAAGTCATTCTGATCGAATGCGCTGAGCTGCGAGGAATCATGAACTACCAGGAGGTGGAGGCTCTCAAACATACCATCAAACTTCTAACGGTCATCAAATGGCCGGGACCCAAGAGGAGTAAACTCAACTCCAAGTTCTGGAAGCGGCTTCGTTACGAAATGCCCTTTAAGCAGCCGGAACCCAAGCTGTCGCACGAACAGGTACTGGACCTGAGCGAGCAGGGACCTTTCGGCGAGTTGCAGACCGTTTCTGCCATCTCCATGGCAACAGCAACATCCACCGCCATGGCGACCGCGCATCCGGAGCTGCGCTCCACGTTCCACAACACGCATCACACGCATCTGCGACAGAAGCATTACTACAGGAGTTACGAATACGACGTCCCGTCCTCCGACACCCTTCCGCGCCTGTCGTCGCTGGGCATCCAGCACACCTACTGCAACATCCCCATGACTCTAGTGAACGGCCAGCGGGCACAGGGCAAATCGGCCCACGTGCAGCAGCCGGGGGTCGAGGAGCCGCACGTGAACAATGTCATGCTGCCGCTGTTGCCACGGGAAACCAGCATTTCCAGCGTCATCTGGTGACATCATCAGGACTTCAATGGCACTTCATAAAAGCAAACAAAAGGACGCTGCTGCTGCTGTTGACTGTGCACCACGGGGTTTTGAACTTGATAACACTCGGCCAGTGTGGAGGATAATACTCACACACACTTCTATACTGTAGGAATACAGGGTCTTGTTCATATTTTGAAGTTTCTTTGTAGCATTGCAATTTTTTCAGTTATGGTGTTTGTTTTTCTTTTTGACAACTTTTATACAGAGTTTTCCCCTGGGACTGAACAGAGACTTAGTAACCAATTACCTGTTGTGCTTTGCTCTTGACTTGGTAGTTTGAAATGATATTTTTACTTAACCATTCTAGGATTCGTGGCATTGTGATGCTTTCTTTAAAAAAGAAACCTTTTGTTAAAGAAAAAAAACTATTTATTTTTTGCTGTCAATTGATGAGATTTATTCACTTTGAAGAAAAATGTCATTATGCAATTGCTACTGAGGCCTAAAGCTCGAATTCTTCCTGAATGAAGGAGCGAGCAGATGGGACACGTCTCTCTGCTGCTCTGTGTTTCTCTCTTATGAAACTTTCCAGTAGAAAGCTTAGCTGTAAACTTCATGGAGAGTAATTTCAGCTTAAGAAAAACTAAATTGTATATTATTTTCAAGTAAAAACTATATTTTTGTAACAAAGAGTTTGCTTAGCGAGACATACTTCAGTCACATTTCATTCAATTCAAACATATGGCAACAGGTTGAGCTCATTGATTGATGGGTAAACTGACAAAAGTATTGACAAAAGTTTCTGCCATATTCTGAGGAATCTGGGAGCATGAATATTTGTGTATTTAAACGTCCCCACAACAATGAGGTCCAAAAATGCATTCAATGTATAGTAGAAATATCTTTATATTTACAGACGCATTTCACCC
Organism: Triplophysa dalaica; assembly: GCF_015846415.1. NCBI lineage: Eukaryota > Metazoa > Chordata > Actinopteri > Cypriniformes > Nemacheilidae > Triplophysa > Triplophysa dalaica. The sequence continues at coordinate 22,477 of NC_079562.1, read as the reverse complement.
GTTTTGATGCATGTCTCCAGATGATATCTTGATTTCTTCACTGCATATTAAGACCTGTTAACCTCCACTCTAGTGCCTCCAGCTGCTCCACACCTTCAGGTTTTAAATCCCATCAATTGCTGTTTCTAAGGTAATACCGTGACATCACGTCCTGTATGCAGCTCATCATTACAAAGCTGTTCACATTAGGTTTGTTATTAGAAGCAACAGATCTGCGCTGATTTTTATAATGAGCAACACCTGTGATAATGTGTGCTGTTCTTATTTCTTAATTCAAAGGAACGAAGTGAATTTTAAGGCCAAGGGGGTCACAATAGGGTCCCTCACACACCCGATATGTGCTGGACTGCCCAGGCATTTTTTTTTAAATCCTCCCCATTACACAAAATACCAAAGCCTCACGTTCAAGGCAAGGCTTTACATCAATATCTTACTGCGACGTGTTATCGAAATAAAACCAAAGATGGCAAACAGTGAGCTAGTGTTGGGGAAATGCCTTGAATAGCAAAATGATTTTCCTCAACCTCAAAAACACAGCAAAGCAGTACCAATATCTCTAGAGCAACAGAATCTTGTTTTCAGACTGTTTTGTGTTGCTCACAACGTTCATCTCATCAGTAGTTCCAAAAACTAGTTTTACTCGAAATGAAAGACAAAATGCAAAAACATGTAAGCTGCTTGTCTGATGAGATGTCTGATGCATGGCCCTGTTTTCTTCATCATGTCTGCATTTCACCCTAAGGCCACAAACACAGATTTCCAGTTTGTCAATACACGTTTCAAATTTGATGGTGCTTTGCTTTTCTCAGAAATGTCGATCTGTTAGAACCCTGCAATCATTGTTCTGGGAGGGAACCAATCAGAATATGTACATTATTTGATTCATTTGGGTTTCTTGTATTTAATGACATTCTGTAAATACTAAACAATGGTAATAAGATAAAGACAATCTAGCCACATTCATGAACAAACAAATGTTTCCTCACATTATTCTGATCAAAACAATAATCAGAACAATTATTATAATATAGAGCACAGAAATGGTCTCTGGCACTTTCAACAATCTTACACTAAAGATTAGGGTTCTGTTTGTCTCCTATTTCTCAATTTTTATTATGTACCTGCAATGTTACAGAGATATTATCATTATTATTAATAACAATAAAATGACACATTTAATAATATTTGTCATGTTATCCTATTTGTGTTGGGAGTTTATTGTGCAATAAGAAAGAGATGAACAGAACAGCAACACAGCAATGGCCCAGTTCCGGCCCACATCTGGCTCATGTGAAATCCATTATCTGGGCCAACACACTATGTTTCTGTCTGGGAGTTGCAGGTTACTTGCGGATACTTGCGAGCTCTGTACTGGAACAATATCTGTATTTGCTGGAAAGATGGAAAAGTTCTTGAGGTTTCAGAACCCTAACTTCCGCAATATTTGAAGGTTTGCTCTATATGCCCCCCCCCACACACACACACAAATATATAACGTATTTATATATACAGTATATTAGGGCTGTCAACGTAAACGTCTTAAAACATGCAGTATATTTTTTTCAGATGCACGTGTTAATATTTAACACCATTAATGCAACATCCATTTTTTCTGTAATTATTGTCTAGCGTTACATTAGATGATCAAGCTCTTATTCAGATAAAGCTTTTAAACTATCTGGACGCGATTTGAAAGCGTCGTATCGACAGGTCCAATTTAAATTGACAGCATCTGGCTGTGGAACATGGCTCAACACCACGCGACAGCGTTCCCGTCAGCTAAAGGCTGCGCCAGAATTTGTCAGACAGTGCACCAGTATTAACATCTTTCTTGAATGAACAAAAACATACAAGATTATGCCAGAAAGCACATTTTGTCCAGTCTTTCTGCAAGCACAGTCTTCAAATGCATTTTATTAAATACAGTCTTACATGTATTCAAACAGTAGTGAAAATATGAATCGCATTAGACCTGCGTGAAGAGGCAGCTCTTAAACGTGCTGCTTTAACTCCTGTCACTAATGTTAATCAAAGAAAAAAAGAAAAGAAGAAATCTATGTGATTTTGTAACTTTAATGAGGATTCTTCTGTATTTCATGTATTTAGCTGTAAAGACTGTAAAGTGTTTGAGAACTTTATTAATTTATTTTCTGTATATTTCCTACTTGTTAGACAGGAGGAAAGACACTCTTATCATAAGTGTGCCCTATCAAGGGTTGGATTGGTAGAAAATAACGTAGCCTACTATTTAATAAAGACATCAATTGGGATTCCAATAATATCAATGTTGGCTTTCATTCATAAATGATGATGTTACAGAAATGTGTTGTTTCTACATTAATTTGGAGATAAATGTGAAATTATCAGAGATAAATGTGAAATTACTAGAGATAAATGTGAAATTATTAAAATATCTTCTTCTGTTATTAGTGTTGATTAATATAAGCGATCTGACGCCAGTCATGCCGTTGTCGTTTCCCTCCCCGTAGTAGGAAAAAAATAGTGCGATCTCTAACAAAGATTGATGTTTGCACATGAAATAGCAGACCTCCGTTAAACTTCCATCGATCCGCTAGTTTTGAAGAGGGGGACCGACCAATCACAACAGCCTGATAAGCGGAAGCGCGCTAATATACATTATGTACAGTATATGCAGTGTTGGGTGTAACTTGTTACTAAGTAATTAGTTACTGTAATTTAATTACTTTTCCTTTGAAAAAGTAAAGTAAGGGATTACTCATATGTTTTCTGTAATTTAATTACAGTTACTTTTGATGTAATTAAACTAAATACTTTGTGAAATATATGCGTGTGCAATAGTGTAATTGACATCAAAATTCAAAGTCTAACTTTAAAATCTGTGCTTTCATGTATAATTCTCACATTTGTAATACTTTGGTCAGTTAATGATATTATTTATTTGAATGAATTAAAGAAGCCGTTTCATGTCTATCCTTGAATCACTGAACTAATCAAGGTTGATGTAGGATATAGAAAGTAATTAGTAATGAGTAACTAAATACTTTTTGGACAGAGTAATTTGGACAGTAATCTAATTACACTATTGAACATGTAATGAGTAACTTGTAATTAATTACTTTTTCACAGTAACATACCCAACACTGAGTATATGCTACTATATACTACCCTGTTCAATGTCTCTTATATGTTATTATACCCCATCTTTACAATAGTCTTTTATTTTATATGTGCATATTTTAAAATCTTTTAGACTGTAAATCTTATTATATTTGTATTGTCATTGTGTTGAATGTCTGTAATAGAAGCTTTCAACACCAAAGAAAATTCCAAGCCCACTTGGCAATAAATCTATTCTGATTCTGATATGGTATGGGTGGGACAGCTTCACACACAAACACACACTCACACACTCTAAGCGGGGAACAAATCACGACAGACCAGGTCAGCTTTACCCATTTAGAGAGTTTCAGAAGGATGGACTTTATATAGACCGGAAGACATACAGTCGTTTTGTTAGAAGAGGGACAGCTGTGAACAATAGACTTGAAATATGTGAAAAATAAAGCCTTTTTTTAAATTAGAAACATGAACATCCTTTGAAACACACCCAAAAAACATCATCAACGGCTCAAAAACAGCAAAAGAATGGTTCCTTTAAAAACAAAGGCTCTGTGTGTGATAAGTTAGTAAAACAAATTATTGGTTTTACAGCACTAAAATAAACACATTAAACAAAATAGTATATTTTTGAATTCACTATACATGTGCGATTAATCACACGAAAAGGGTTTGATTAATCGCAATTAAAAATGTTAATCTATTGACAGCCATAATATATAAATATACAAATACAAACACATATATTGTGTATATATATATATATATAAACTATATTAAAACAGTTTTCTTTTTAAGAATTTGGTGCCCTTATAAGCTGAGTACTGTATCTAAATTTTTTAATTGATAATGTAGGTATTTTGTACTTTCAGTACATTTAAATAAAATGTATATTTTTCAAGCATCTCTTCATCAAAACAATTTCATAAAGGGACACAAGTATAGAATATATTTTGTATATATATTTTCTACAAATAACGTTTCCATTATCTATAAACATTCACATAATACATTAAGAGAAACATAAAAGATAGACTTCTGTAAATATATCTGTGTTTTAGTTTTGACTAATAGGTGATCAACTTTTATATGCAGATTTATAAAACAGGTGAATCAAATATGTTTGTAGAAATCTATGTTCGGTTATCATCTTAAGATGCCTAAAGTACTATAAACAGAAACAAGACATCACCTCATTAAAGTCCTGATTTATTGACCAGACTTACATCTGATGGAGATGATGTTCATGGATAAGGTATGTATGAAGTGCATCACACTGCATCTTCTGGACATCTTACAGACAAAAGTGATTCAAGAAAACATTTTATGTGAACACACTATTAATATTTACTAAAAGCAGATGACCAAAGAATTACAGCCATTTTCATTGGTCGTGGAGGATGGGAATTATGAGCAAAGATCTTAAAAAAAAAAATTAAGGCAAAGAATGTCACTTTATACCACTGCTGTGTGCCACAATGTACAGCAATGAACTGTTTTCTCATTTTTGAGACACGTGCACAGACCTCATTGGGTCAATTGATTCAAAGCTTGGAAATGCTTTGTTTCTCCCATTACTACCTGCAGATCCACAAGAGGGCACTCCCCCGGATCTATATGTTCACTCTGGACTACATTTCCCACAATCCTTAGCATGGACTCATTGTTCCTAATTATTGTCACCTGTGTCTCATTTCCCCTGTCTACGTAAGCATGGTTTTTTTTTTTTTTCATTTCTGGGAGATATTGTGGTGAACTGTAGTTCTGGCTGTGTGTGTGTCTGCAAGCGCATCATGGTAGAGTATTGGATTTGTTTACCGCCTTGTGAACCTTTGCTGCCTGCCCAGATCGTTGTCAGTTTCATTGTATATGCCTGTTTTCTGCCTGCCTTGACCATTGCCTTTATTGTTTGTGGATTGAAGCTGCATTTGGATATTCAACCCTTGAGGCTTAGAGCAGTTTTATAACAATTACTCTCCTCCATTAATATAACCCACATTTATCGCAGACTTTTACTTGTGTTTATATCTCTTAATGTAGTAATGTGGTTTTGCTGATTTAAATGTTCTTTGTGGTTTAATAGTAGCATGCATTTAATAGAAACATTTCTGATGCTTGTGTTTTATGTCTTTCCCTTAAAAATTACTATATGCTGTGGAAAGATCGTTAATGTAACAAACAGACATTTAATATCATGTCTGCAAAAGCTTTTGGATTTCCTTTTTGTGTAAAATGAGTGTTGGCCAGGGTCTACAAGTCTGTTGAGTTTGTGGGAGAGTGGAGTTTTTCTACAGGTTGGATTAGTATAGGGTTTCTGGTATGATGTTTTTACACACTGGGTAAGGTCTTGTGGTAAGGCCAGCATCTACAGGTGTGGTGAGCGAGTTGGGATGTTATTGCATGTTGGGTAAGTATGAGGTTTCTACACATCTGTGAAGTCCAAGGTTTCTACAGTGATGGTAAGGTCTTGTGATTCTACCAGTGTCTTCAGGCCTGGTGAGTATGTTATTGCACATCTGGTGTGCGTGTCGGATGCTATTGCTTGTCTGTGAGCATTCAAGTTGTTTCTACTTGTGATGAGTGCTTGTGCCATCTTTAAAAACAGAAGTGTTGTATGTTCTGTAGTCTCATGAAATGGAGTACTGAAGCAAGTAAACTTTCTCCTTTTAGGTTTCTACAGGTTACAATTGTACTTTTTTTTTTTTTGGCTACTTTTCTTTAGTACCTCTTTCAGTTCAACAGTGTAGACCCTTCTCCATGTATCTGCAACAGATGTCTTTGATATAACATGCCATACCATTATGTAGTCTTATGTCTTTCCCGCACTTGTATGATTTGAATAATTTGGCAAAATTTGTTTTTGTGAGTGTTGTAGTGGAACCCTCATGACAAAAATGTGTTGCATATTTTTTTACCTTTGTACATTCACACCAGTAATCAACAGTGCGCAAACGCATTTTAAGATAAACTTCCAAAAGCCAAACTCAACCCACCACTAGATATGAACAATGTGAGCTACACTAGGTTTTCCTCTGATTTAGTGTAATCAGATTATCTTTTTTCCCTTTTTATATTTTTGCCCCAGTTGCTGTTACTTATGTTTATTGCTTATTTCGTTGAGTTCAAATAATGTGTACTATTTTTACACCACCCTATCTCCGCTTGAATATGAAGTTGTTTCTCTCTGCATGCAACAGTCTAGTGGTTGTCTCGGTTTTGTCTGTTTTACTAGTGGTTGTCTCCGTTGTTCCTGTTGCATCACAGATTCGTTTCCCAGTGATGTTATCTGTGTGTTTCTGATAAGCCTCTTGTGATTCAGTTGACCTGGCATGAATCTGGTGCTCATTGAATGATTGAAATTTATGGGTCATCTTCAATAGTTCCTTCTACCTTGTTTTTCCTCTAGTGCTGAATGTGAATTCAAAAGCTGGATGGAGTTGACATTGTGGCTCACTCTGCAAGAGACATTAAATCTGCAACTGTACTACAAAGGCTGTTCATTTTCCTTCCTGGGGTTCTACATTACTGTTATATTTTATTATTAGTCTTAAAATTAAAAGACTCTGACGTGAACCTGTAATGCGATCAACAAACATTTTGAAGTGCCTTTTTTGTGTTTATACGCCTGCAATTATCTTAAATTTGAATTAAGGTTGTACTTCTGTTTTAACTTCATTCTGGTTTGGAAATCAAATGACATATGAACTTTCTTCTGTCTACACGTTTTGATATGAGTCGCATTCTTTGGCTATATTTTTAATTGAGCTTCTTTACTATCTTAATACTCTGATATTCATATTTGGCCTCAAATAAAGGGGGAGCAATGCTACCTTAATCGGTTTTGATCCAATACTAATACAATGCATAGGAAGCAGGCAAAGTCTTCCAAGTTACTTGAAAATAACAATATACAATAATAAATGTGTTTGGGGTTTGATCTGTACTTGCCAGGAAGGTAAATATTTTAGGAGGCAAAGGGACTGTAAACTAAACTGTCTGTGCTTTGCATTCCTAGCTCATGTCTATAGAGTTTGGTGATCAGTGCGTTTTCTAGCTCTTGTTTGTCAGAAATTTCTAGCAGTGACTGAGAAACCCACCAAATGCAAACACTATTGGGCACATTGTGCTTTAAGACATTGAATGGTTTATGTTACAAATGTCACATATAATGCCAATGGTTCTTCCTTTAACATGTAATTCTTTAAATTTGGCCTGTCTCATGTGGGAGCAGAAGCAGCTTATCACGGCTCGTGGTTCGGAGTCCGTATCATAATTTTCTGTTCTGTGCTCATCACTTGTGTGAATATAGTGGGTGTGCTCATCTATTGTTCATTTACAATTTAAATAAGTTATTGTAATAAGTGGGGGTGTGATCTGCTTGTCCAGTGTCTGTGGTTTTCTGTTGTAGACTGTACGGTGGAACTGTTTAAAGCTGTATGGAAACTTTATGGTGTTCAGGTCAGCAGTAGATACTTCTGTGTGAAATTTCCCCCAAAGAAAGAATTTATGAAGCATGTCTGTCAGGCCATCGGAGGAATGTATTCTTTCATTTAGTTTTAATGAGATTAAATGTTATGTTTATGTAATTCACATTTAATGTCATCACAGATCTATTGTGAAGTTAGTGTTTGCTGTCATTTTTATACTGATACGGATTTAAATTTTCTTTAAATGTACTACACCATATCATTCCTTAATTTTGTTCACGCTGGCAATATTGGTCATTACTGAAGCATGTTAATTCTTAGTTTTTTTTTCTTGATTCAACAGATCTATAAAACTAACTATAAACTATTAACTATAAAAATGTGGTCTTTTCCTAACATGCCATATGTGTTGCCTGAATTGCAGTCTATGTGAAGTGAGACGCTTATGTCTGGTTTTTATTTGAATTAACCCCAACTAATTTTTTGCGTTATGGGGATTTTATCCTAAACAATTCTCCAGTCACTATTTTCAACAGATCTTATTTCTGTGGATGCTTCATTAGCGGAAACTGCAGATTAACCTGCATGTAAATGCTGCTTCAATCCACCCGTAACACTACACCCATCTGGTAACACGGGAGCAGAGACCATTATATGAGTCTCTTGTAACATCTATTTCTGAGCTTGTAAAAGGCTTTGTACACTAACATTTAACCCAAACCAACAAACACTTTAATGCAAGTAACTAATTTGTCTGTTGTCTTGGTCTTCACTAGTACAGCAGTAATCTCAGCCTTGTGCTGTGGTCTCTTTCTGCTCATCTGTGCGTGTTTGTGAGCATTATTGGTGGTTTTTACCTGTCTGGTATACAAGTGCTGGGATTTTTGCTGCTTGACTAATTTCATGTTTTGTGCATGGAGTCTTTTGGGGTTATGTTTTGGGAAGTTCTAATGCACAATATCATTCCTTAATTTGCTGCTTTAGGTGTTTTATTGGGGTTGGATCTGTACTATGTGGGGACATAAATCTCCAATAGAGCAAGACTGCGTACCTGTTTAATGGTTCCTTATTTCTAACTGTAAATGTTAATTAAGTTCTTTACCATTAAATGTTAATCTTTTTAGCCAAGGACATCTCAGCTTGGATGAAAGACCATCACCTCCAGCTGAACCCTGCCAAGACCAAACTATTCGTGTTTCCGGCACACCCTACGGTCCAACAGGATTTCAACATCCATCTTGGCAATACCACAATCACCCATTCCAAAACAGCCTGGAACCTCGGAGTCATATTTGATGAACAGCTGTCCTTCAATGATCACATTGCAAAGACATCACGGTCATGCCGATATGCCTTATTCAACATTAGAAAGATCAGACCCTATCTCACGGAGCATGCGGCACAACTCCTTGTCCGGGCCCTGGTAATCTCAAGGTTGGACTACTGCAATGCTCTCCTTGCTGGTCTTCCTGCAAAGGCTATCAAACGACTTCAGCTGGTTCAGAACGCAGCAGCACGCCTCGTCTTCCAACAGCCCAAAAGGGCTCACGTGGCTCCCCTTTTCATCTCTCTTCACTGGCTACCGGTTGCAGCCCGTATCAGATTCAAGTCACTTACGGTTGCCTACAGGACTATCACTGGATCTGCACCGGCTTACTTCCACACTCTCCTGCACGCCTACACCCCATCAAGATCCTTGCGTTCAGCAAACAAGCGGCGTCTTGTATTGCCTTCCCATAAGGGCAGTAAATTGCTCTCCCGCTCTTTTTCATTCACAACTCCTTCCTGGTGGAACATCTTCCTAACTCTGTCCGTTCAACCACATCTCTCACAACATTTAAAACACTACTTAAAACCCATCTCTTCTGTGAATACTTGACAAACAAATGAAAAAAAGAACACTAACCCTTTCTCTCAACAGGTGGTGGTCAAGCTTTTGTTGAAACCAATAACTTTGTATTGGCACCTAATGTATTATGGCTCCTGTATGAACTATTGCTTATTGCTCCTAAACTCTTGTAAGTAGCTTTGGATAAAAGCGTCTGCTAAATGTAAATGTAAATGTAATGCATATGTAGGCCATGAGCACATTCTTTGTTGCTTTTGTTTGACACAAGCTACAGCCTCCTTAAACCTGCCTGTAATTGAACTTAAATGTAAGTGTCATTTGCTGCTTTGGGTCTTTTATTGGGGTTGGATCTGTACTATGTGGGGACATAAATCTCCAATAGAGCAAGACTGAGTACCTGTTTAATGGTTCCTTATTTCTAACTGTAAATGTTAATCAAGTTCTTTACCATTAAATATTAATATTTTTAGCCAAACTTTCGCTGCATGCATTCACAAAATTGTAATTGTGGATGGGTTTATGGTAACGTTTCGGTCTCCTTTAGTATCTGAAACTAGGAGCTGTGGCTATAGATTTGGATCTTGCCTCATGTGAGTACTGCTGTCCAGACTATATGTGAGTGTAACTGTTGACCGCTGAATGCATGGCATTCTTTTATGAAGATCCTGGATCTCTGTGTTTTTGATTTCCTACTTTGGATCCAACTTTAGTCTAGCTCAAATCTCTATTTCACTGCAATGTGTTGTGAAGTACTTGGTCCAGCCCGTATCAGCTACAGTATATGGTGTGAAATGAATTCTCGGTGGATTCATTGCTGCACCTTGCTTCTTATATTACTTGAAAACATTACTTGTTCTTTTATTTTAAATGTTACATTTTCATTCCCTTTGTTTTCCTGAGGTTACTGCAGAATGTGTTTCTGCTTTGGATTCTTGATGCTTAACATTTGTCATCTTAAACTCATGTCACTTCTGGCAATATCACTGTTAACTGCTGTGAGTATTTCTGTTCCTGCAGACTGGATCACAGCTTTTACTCTAAAGGTCTTTGTGGCATGTTGTATACATCTACGTGACTATGCTTTCTTGCAGTGGCCACACCTCAACACTTGATATAGACTGTTTCATCTTGACAACATAGACTAAAGTAAATGTGCATGAGCACTTTTCTAACTCCAATTTAACTTCCGGTATATATTCACAAACAATAGTGCCTGCAGATTATTTCTGATAAAAAGCAAAGGAAACTGAGAAGAACTGTAACTTGGCTTAATTTGTTTCTCCAATATTTAGAATGGAGACACTGATACCAAGCTAAACCGCTACATGTTAATGTACCTTATTTCCTAGGTCAACTACAGGACTCATTCAACAGATTTTTATTTAATAAAATGACCATTCAACAAAATTCAACATTGTTTATTTATCAATATATTAATGGTTCTATTTTTAGACACTAGACAAAAAGAAACCAGAAGTTAACTGGGGGTCAGGCATGTGTGTCAGCTACAACTGTCTATACCACCAGTTTAACCTGCAATTAACTCTGTAATACCTGTACATTTTTTGCTCTTTCAGTATGAGGAATCCAGTGTCAGATCAACATTGATTCAGTTTGATAACCTGCCTCTGTGCTGTTTGTTGAAACTGATAACTACTCTTTACTTGAGTCCACCAGATAGTTCCTTGTTTTTCCAGTCCAGTTCTTGGAGATCAAGATCGTCGGAGTTTACCTCCTAACCACATTAATACAGCTGCCTGTAACTGAAGTAAACGAAGACTTTGATTGGCTTCAGGTTTTACGTGTGACTTTTGTCAGCTGCTGATCACTGTCAGTATTGCACAGATTATGAGGATTACTGTCAACGGTGTGTATCGTATATTTTGTCTTACAGTGAGATTGTGACAAAAATGATGTGATGTAAAATTATCTGCTAGTCTGACTTTGCTGTGGTCCAGCTTGGCGTTCTATTTACATTTGAGTTACATTTATGCATTTGGCAATGCTTCTATTCAAAGCAACTTGCATTGTATTATACATTTTGTTTCTGACTATGTGCAATTCCATGGATCGAAACCCATGACCTTGGCATTTCTAGTGCCATGCTGTAACTGATGAGCCACAGGAAAGCTTGTTTATCATCACGCGTTGGCACTCTGCTTATCTAGAGTTTACTGTAACTTGTGTTTGTAACTGAAACCTTTTCCTACGGTTAAAGCATTGTCCATTTAACAGTAGTTGTTGTTTGTTCCATGGAAGCTCTAGTCTTTGTTTGAGGACTGCACATCTACCATTAGAGCTAGAACACATGTATGTTACAGTTGTTTTCATCATTCTATACTTGCGCTTTCATATTTAAGGGGAACAGGAGGGTTAAAACACATTTGTAATTCTGTTGACAAGATTTGTTTTGCTTATTTTTTGTTTTGTATTTTTACATTCTGTTGTACTCCCTACGTGGATTGGAATCTTATGTTATCTTTCATTCAGTTTAATTAAATTGTTTTGAGATTCTTTTAAGCTTTGGATTTCATTGTGTGCATGTCGTCACTAACATCTTGTTTTACATTCATTTAATTTGTAAATGTTTGTTTTGTCTTTTTGACTAATTGTTTTTGATATGAAGAACATTTTTATTTGGGAACTATGTACTCCATTGTAAGATTTAATTAAATTTGGTGGTGTTTGTTCGTAATTTAATTGTCTTAAGTTTGTACTTTAACACTTAGCTGCTGAATCAGTGCATGTATTGAATGTTATTCAAGTCATTGGTTCTTTTATTGAATTTATTGCTTTTAAGTGAATGTGTTTGTATTTTCTCAGATGCCGATTTAAAATAACTTTTGCATTGTGCTTTTATTTTCTATAATGTTGGTATTAAAAAATTGCTGGTAGAAACTTGAATTTATGTAGCCATCAGTAGTGACTTCCTCAATAGACTGGATACCTTGCGGTGTTAACGAAAGGCTATTTGAGGAATAGTTGAGCCAATTAATATGTAGTTATACAGGAAAAACTTCTCTAAGATAATACTAAATTACAAATTTAAAGTAATCTTATACTAGTTCCATTGTAAGCAGAGGAAATATATTTTAATTTAATTGATGGTTATTATATTTTCTGTTATGTTAATTATCATCTTTATTTTCTCATTGTGGATATTCTTCCGTGAACATTGCTTTTATTGTTTTATATTTCATTCAGCCAGGAATATTGTACTACAGCATCTGAGTGTATTTTTCTCTGACAGATTTCTTTACATTCCTTGCTCCAGGTTGTAGAAGGGCCCAACTTCTAATCCAAATAAATCCTAAAATTTCCCCTCTTGTACTTCACCTCAAACTTATTACTTTGCTTGTTTTCTACTAATTTGCCAATTTCATTCTTAGGCCCTGAATATTATCTTGCTCTTGTTGCAAAGAATTTTCCACTGATCCAATACATCTTAAAATATTCCCAGCAGATGTAATGTATAGTTGACTTATTTCTATGTCATTTAAATGTCTTTGCTGTTGTTTTAAAGGGCTGAAGAATGGTGTAAGTATTTTTTATTGATCATTGCAATTATTTCCTTTTGTTCTTGGGTATTTCTGGTAGACGCTTTATGCATCTGCCAGTCATAGCTCTTTTTTCAAAGAGCTTGGATACCATGCGGTGTTCACGAAAGTCTATTTGGTTAGAGCAGCTAGAGGTGAACTTGCATGCTTTTATATTAGTAGCCCTTTTATATTTAGAGAACTTTTACTTTTTTATTTTTTATCTTTTTTATTGAAGTTTATTTTTGCTTGTTTAATTGTTTATTACCGGTTATTGTATGTTGTGTAGTTGAAAGTAATTTTAGGCATGTTTTGTAATCACTTGCAGTTTATTCAACATTGTTTTTGTTTTGAATAAAATGTTTTTAATGTGTGTATATGGTTTTGTTCAAAGGTAGGGTTTTATGACTAAGTGGTGGAGGACCCTTGTTGTTTTTCTTCCGGTTAGGGTTGGTGCATAAGTGGTGGAGGACCCTTGTTGTTTTTCTTCCGGTTAGGGTTGGTGCATAAGTGGTGGAGGACCCTTGTTGTTTTTCTTCCGGTTAGGGTTGGTGCATAAGTGGTGGAGGACCCTTGTTGTTTTTCTTCCGGTTAGGGTTGGTGCATAAGTGGTGGAGGACCCTTGTTGTTTTTCTTCCGGTTAGGGTTGGTGCATAAGTGGTGGAGGACCCTTGTTGTTTTTCTTCCGGTTAGGGTTGGTGCATAAGTGGTGGAGGACCCTTGTTGTTTTTCTTCCGGTTAGGGTTGGTGCATAAGTGGTGGAGGACCCTTGTTGTTTTTCTTCCGGTTAGGGTTGGTGCATAAGTGGTGGAGGACCCTTGTTGTTTTTCTTCCGGTTAGGGTTGGTGCATAAGTGGTGGAGGACCCTTGTTGTTTTTCTTCCGGTTAGGGTTGGTGCATAAGTGGTGGAGGACCCTTGTTGTTTTTCTTCCGGTTAGGGTTGGTGCATAAGTGGTGGAGGACCCTTGTTGTTTTTCTTCCGGTTAGGGTTGGTGCATAAGTGGTGGAGGACCCTTGTTGTTTTTCTTCCGGTTAGGGTTGGTGCATAAGTGGTGGAGGACCCTTGTTGTTTTTCTTCCGGTTAGGGTTGGTGCATAAGTGGTGGAGGACCCTTGTTGTTTTTCTTCCGGTTAGGGTTGGTGCATAAGTGGTGGAGGACCCTTGTTGTTTTTCTTCCGGTTAGGGTTGGTGCATAAGTGGTGGAGGACCCTTGTTGTTTTTCTTCCGGTTAGGGTTGGTGCATAAGTGGTGGAGGACCCTTGTTGTTTTTCTTCCGGTTAGGGTTGGTGCATAAGTGGTGGAGGACCCTTGTTGTTTTTCTTCCGGTTAGGGTTGGTGCATAAGTGGTGGAGGACCCTTGTTGTTTTTCTTCCGGTTAGGGTTGGTGCATAAGTGGTGGAGGACCCTTGTTGTTTTTCTTCCGGTTAGGGTTGGTGCATAAGTGGTGGAGGACCCTTGTTGTTTTTCTTCCGGTTAGGGTTGGTGCATAAGTGGTGGAGGACCCTTGTTGTTTTTCTTCCGGTTAGGGTTGGTGCATAAGTGGTGGAGGACCCTTGTTGTTTTTCTTCCGGTTAGGGTTGGTGCATAAGTGGTGGAGGACCCTTGTTGTTTTTCTTCCGGTTAGGGTTGGTGCATAAGTGGTGGAGGACCCTTGTTGTTTTTCTTCCGGTTAGGGTTGGTGCATAAGTGGTGGAGGACCCTTGTTGTTTTTCTTCCGGTTAGGGTTGGTGCATAAGTGGTGGAGGACCCTTGTTGTTTTTCTTCCGGTTAGGGTTGGTGCATAAGTGGTGGAGGACCCTTGTTGTTTTTCTTCCGGTTAGGGTTGGTGCATAAGTGGTGGAGGACCCTTGTTGTTTTTCTTCCGGTTAGGGTTGGTGCATAAGTGGTGGAGGACCCTTGTTGTTTTTCTTCCGGTTAGGGTTGGTGCATAAGTGGTGGAGGACCCTTGTTGTTTTTCTTCCGGTTAGGGTTGGTGCATAAGTGGTGGAGGACCCTTGTTGTTTTTCTTCCGGTTAGGGTTGGTGCATAAGTGGTGGAGGACCCTTGTTGTTTTTCTTCCGGTTAGGGTTGGTGCATAAGTGGTGGAGGACCCTTGTTGTTTTTCTTCCGGTTAGGGTTGGTGCATAAGTGGTGGAGGACCCTTGTTGTTTTTCTTCCGGTTAGGGTTGGTGCATAAGTGGTGGAGGACCCTTGTTGTTTTTCTTCCGGTTAGGGTTGGTGCATAAGTGGTGGAGGACCCTTGTTGTTTTTCTTCCGGTTAGGGTTGGTGCATAAGTGGTGGAGGACCCTTGTTGTTTTTCTTCCGGTTAGGGTTGGTGCATAAGTGGTGGAGGACCCTTGTTGTTTTTCTTCCGGTTAGGGTTGGTGCATAAGTGGTGGAGGACCCTTGTTGTTTTTCTTCCGGTTAGGGTTGGTGCATAAGTGGTGGAGGACCCTTGTTGTTTTTCTTCCGGTTAGGGTTGGTGCATAAGTGGTGGAGGACCCTTGTTGTTTTTCTTCCGGTTAGGGTTGGTGCATAAGTGGTGGAGGACCCTTGTTGTTTTTCTTCCGGTTAGGGTTGGTGCATAAGTGGTGGAGGACCCTTGTTGTTTTTCTTCCGGTTAGGGTTGGTGCATAAGTGGTGGAGGACCCTTGTTGTTTTTCTTCCGGTTAGGGTTGGTGCATAAGTGGTGGAGGACCCTTGTTGTTTTTCTTCCGGTTAGGGTTGGTGCATAAGTGGTGGAGGACCCTTGTTGTTTTTCTTCCGGTTAGGGTTGGTGCATAAGTGGTGGAGGACCCTTGTTGTTTTTCTTCCGGTTAGGGTTGGTGCATAAGTGGTGGAGGACCCTTGTTGTTTTTCTTCCGGTTAGGGTTGGTGCATAAGTGGTGGAGGACCCTTGTTGTTTTTCTTCCGGTTAGGGTTGGTGCATAAGTGGTGGAGGACCCTTGTTGTTTTTCTTCCGGTTAGGGTTGGTGCATAAGTGGTGGAGGACCCTTGTTGTTTTTCTTCCGGTTAGGGTTGGTGCATAAGTGGTGGAGGACCCTTGTTGTTTTTCTTCCGGTTAGGGTTGGTGCATAAGTGGTGGAGGACCCTTGTTGTTTTTCTTCCGGTTAGGGTTGGTGCATAAGTGGTGGAGGACCCTTGTTGTTTTTCTTCCGGTTAGGGTTGGTGCATAAGTGGTGGAGGACCCTTGTTGTTTTTCTTCCGGTTAGGGTTGGTGCATAAGTGGTGGAGGACCCTTGTTGTTTTTCTTCCGGTTAGGGTTGGTGCATAAGTGGTGGAGGACCCTTGTTGTTTTTCTTCCGGTTAGGGTTGGTGCATAAGTGGTGGAGGACCCTTGTTGTTTTTCTTCCGGTTAGGGTTGGTGCATAAGTGGTGGAGGACCCTTGTTGTTTTTCTTCCGGTTAGGGTTGGTGCATAAGTGGTGGAGGACCCTTGTTGTTTTTCTTCCGGTTAGGGTTGGTGCATAAGTGGTGGAGGACCCTTGTTGTTTTTCTTCCGGTTAGGGTTGGTGCATAAGTGGTGGAGGACCCTTGTTGTTTTTCTTCCGGTTAGGGTTGGTGCATAAGTGGTGGAGGACCCTTGTTGTTTTTCTTCCGGTTAGGGTTGGTGCATAAGTGGTGGAGGACCCTTGTTGTTTTTCTTCCGGTTAGGGTTGGTGCATAAGTGGTGGAGGACCCTTGTTGTTTTTCTTCCGGTTAGGGTTGGTGCATAAGTGGTGGAGGACCCTTGTTGTTTTTCTTCCGGTTAGGGTTGGTGCATAAGTGGTGGAGGACCCTTGTTGTTTTTCTTCCGGTTAGGGTTGGTGCATAAGTGGTGGAGGACCCTTGTTGTTTTTCTTCCGGTTAGGGTTGGTGCATAAGTGGTGGAGGACCCTTGTTGTTTTTCTTCCGGTTAGGGTTGGTGCATAAGTGGTGGAGGACCCTTGTTGTTTTTCTTCCGGTTAGGGTTGGTGCATAAGTGGTGGAGGACCCTTGTTGTTTTTCTTCCGGTTAGGGTTGGTGCATAAGTGGTGGAGGACCCTTGTTGTTTTTCTTCCGGTTAGGGTTGGTGCATAAGTGGTGGAGGACCCTTGTTGTTTTTCTTCCGGTTAGGGTTGGTGCATAAGTGGTGGAGGACCCTTGTTGTTTTTCTTCCGGTTAGGGTTGGTGCATAAGTGGTGGAGGACCCTTGTTGTTTTTCTTCCGGTTAGGGTTGGTGCATAAGTGGTGGAGGACCCTTGTTGTTTTTCTTCCGGTTAGGGTTGGTGCATAAGTGGTGGAGGACCCTTGTTGTTTTTCTTCCGGTTAGGGTTGGTGCATAAGTGGTGGAGGACCCTTGTTGTTTTTCTTCCGGTTAGGGTTGGTGCATAAGTGGTGGAGGACCCTTGTTGTTTTTCTTCCGGTTAGGGTTGGTGCATAAGTGGTGGAGGACCCTTGTTGTTTTTCTTCCGGTTAGGGTTGGTGCATAAGTGGTGGAGGACCCTTGTTGTTTTTCTTCCGGTTAGGGTTGGTGCATAAGTGGTGGAGGACCCTTGTTGTTTTTCTTCCGGTTAGGGTTGGTGCATAAGTGGTGGAGGACCCTTGTTGTTTTTCTTCCGGTTAGGGTTGGTGCATAAGTGGTGGAGGACCCTTGTTGTTTTTCTTCCGGTTAGGGTTGGTGCATAAGTGGTGGAGGACCCTTGTTGTTTTTCTTCCGGTTAGGGTTGGTGCATAAGTGGTGGAGGACCCTTGTTGTTTTTCTTCCGGTTAGGGTTGGTGCATAAGTGGTGGAGGACCCTTGTTGTTTTTCTTCCGGTTAGGGTTGGTGCATAAGTGGTGGAGGACCCTTGTTGTTTTTCTTCCGGTTAGGGTTGGTGCATAAGTGGTGGAGGACCCTTGTTGTTTTTCTTCCGGTTAGGGTTGGTGCATAAGTGGTGGAGGACCCTTGTTGTTTTTCTTCCGGTTAGGGTTGGTGCATAAGTGGTGGAGGACCCTTGTTGTTTTTCTTCCGGTTAGGGTTGGTGCATAAGTGGTGGAGGACCCTTGTTGTTTTTCTTCCGGTTAGGGTTGGTGCATAAGTGGTGGAGGACCCTTGTTGTTTTTCTTCCGGTTAGGGTTGGTGCATAAGTGGTGGAGGACCCTTGTTGTTTTTCTTCCGGTTAGGGTTGGTGCATAAGTGGTGGAGGACCCTTGTTGTTTTTCTTCCGGTTAGGGTTGGTGCATAAGTGGTGGAGGACCCTTGTTGTTTTTCTTCCGGTTAGGGTTGGTGCATAAGTGGTGGAGGACCCTTGTTGTTTTTCTTCCGGTTAGGGTTGGTGCATAAGTGGTGGAGGACCCTTGTTGTTTTTCTTCCGGTTAGGGTTGGTGCATAAGTGGTGGAGGACCCTTGTTGTTTTTCTTCCGGTTAGGGTTGGTGCATAAGTGGTGGAGGACCCTTGTTGTTTTTCTTCCGGTTAGGGTTGGTGCATAAGTGGTGGAGGACCCTTGTTGTTTTTCTTCCGGTTAGGGTTGGTGCATAAGTGGTGGAGGACCCTTGTTGTTTTTCTTCCGGTTAGGGTTGGTGCATAAGTGGTGGAGGACCCTTGTTGTTTTTCTTCCGGTTAGGGTTGGTGCATAAGTGGTGGAGGACCCTTGTTGTTTTTCTTCCGGTTAGGGTTGGTGCATAAGTGGTGGAGGACCCTTGTTGTTTTTCTTCCGGTTAGGGTTGGTGCATAAGTGGTGGAGGACCCTTGTTGTTTTTCTTCCGGTTAGGGTTGGTGCATAAGTGGTGGAGGACCCTTGTTGTTTTTCTTCCGGTTAGGGTTGGTGCATAAGTGGTGGAGGACCCTTGTTGTTTTTCTTCCGGTTAGGGTTGGTGCATAAGTGGTGGAGGACCCTTGTTGTTTTTCTTCCGGTTAGGGTTGGTGCATAAGTGGTGGAGGACCCTTGTTGTTTTTCTTCCGGTTAGGGTTGGTGCATAAGTGGTGGAGGACCCTTGTTGTTTTTCTTCCGGTTAGGGTTGGTGCATAAGTGGTGGAGGACCCTTGTTGTTTTTCTTCCGGTTAGGGTTGGTGCATAAGTGGTGGAGGACCCTTGTTGTTTTTCTTCCGGTTAGGGTTGGTGCATAAGTGGTGGAGGACCCTTGTTGTTTTTCTTCCGGTTAGGGTTGGTGCATAAGTGGTGGAGGACCCTTGTTGTTTTTCTTCCGGTTAGGGTTGGTGCATAAGTGGTGGAGGACCCTTGTTGTTTTTCTTCCGGTTAGGGTTGGTGCATAAGTGGTGGAGGACCCTTGTTGTTTTTCTTCCGGTTAGGGTTGGTGCATAAGTGGTGGAGGACCCTTGTTGTTTTTCTTCCGGTTAGGGTTGGTGCATAAGTGGTGGAGGACCCTTGTTGTTTTTCTTCCGGTTAGGGTTGGTGCATAAGTGGTGGAGGACCCTTGTTGTTTTTCTTCCGGTTAGGGTTGGTGCATAAGTGGTGGAGGACCCTTGTTGTTTTTCTTCGGTTAGGGTTGGTGCATAAGTGGTGGAGGACCCTTGTTGTTTTTCTTCCGGTTAGGGTTGGTGCATAAGTGGTGGAGGACCCCTTGTTGTTTTTCTTCCGGTTAGGGTTGGTGCATAAGTGGTGGAGGACCCTTGTTGTTTTTCTTCCGGTTAGGGTTGGTGCATAAGTGGTGGAGGACCCTTGTTGTTTTTCTTCCGGTTAGGGTTGGTGCATAAGTGGTGGAGGACCCTTGTTGTTTTTCTTCCGGTTAGGGTTGGTGCATAAGTGGTGGAGGACCCTTGTTGTTTTTCTTCCGGTTAGGGTTGGTGCATAAGTGGTGGAGGACCCTTGTTGTTTTTCTTCCGGTTAGGGTTGGTGCATAAGTGGTGGAGGACCCTTGTTGTTTTTCTTCCGGTTAGGGTTGGTGCATAAGTGGTGGAGGACCCTTGTTGTTTTTCTTCCGGTTAGGGTTGGTGCATAAGTGGTGGAGGACCCTTGTTGTTTTTCTTCCGGTTAGGGTTGGTGCATAAGTGGTGGAGGACCCTTGTTGTTTTTCTTCCGGTTAGGGTTGGTGCATAAGTGGTGGAGGACCCTTGTTGTTTTTCTTCCGGTTAGGGTTGGTGCATAAGTGGTGGAGGACCCTTGTTGTTTTTCTTCCGGTTAGGGT